>NC_034613.1:34077469-34084324 GCF_900095145.1 Mus pahari | reverse complement strand
CAGGGCCAAGAAGTGGGAGTGGGTGGGTAGGGGAGCAGGGGCGGGGGGAGGGTATAGGGAACTTTTGGGATAGCATTTGAAATGTAAATAAAGAAAATATCTAATAAAAAAAGAAAATTAAAAATGGAGAAACTTTCCCATGAAATTTAAACATAAAATGACCCTTCATTTAGTATTTTTAAATATTTTATCTTTACCAAAATCTCTTTTAATACTAGCCATTTCATTGATATATCTGCTTATCTGAAAAATGGAAATGTGGATAATACATCCATAAGGATTTCCTTTATAATTGAGTCATAGCATGAATAACACCCATGATAATGCTTTTAGAAGATCTACATAAAGCTTGGTGTTTACTATTAATGGAACTGAACTATTATGAGCATTATTCATTTGAACTGAGATTAGTCTAATGAAGATTAATTTACCCTAACCTGACATGACCTTGTTTTCTTTCCTAAGTCTTCTAAAACATTGTCTGAATAACTGTCACAAGGAATAATTTTATTTATGTATTTTTGTGTTTGTGTATATTTGTGGTCATGTTTGTGTCTGCATGTGTGGAAAGTACATGTTAAGTAGCAATTATTTCACATGGAAGGATACATACCCTACTAAGTACTTCGTAGGCTAAAGAGAAGCTTAAAATTTGGACTATGTGACACAGATAAGCATCCAGCAGAGGGCATAATAAAAGAGGTATGGACAGTGGTTTGGAAATTTAGAAATTGTATAGGCTTAGGAAACTTTACCATGGTAAAAGTCAATTAGGGAAAATTCAGATGAAATTTTTCTCAAGAAATATAGGGACTTCAAAGAATTTCTCCACATCTTTATGCACACGCATACATACATACACATATGATATGTGAATATTTTTAGACTTATATCATATACGTTGCTAAGCTATCATTCTCTGAAATGAATAATAATGAACTATATTAGAGCAATGGCTTTTAAACAGATGACATGCTAAGGCATTTTACACTTCCAAAATGGGACTACATTTTCATATAGAGCATCCAGAATTTGAAGGGCTAACATCGCCAAGCAAATATTGGATTTATTGCAGTGACCACTAAGAAGTGGTATCTTACAATGTTAGCTTAACCATTTGGGCTTCTGCTCTACTGCTTCTATAGAATGGTGAATACATGTGTGTATCAGAGAAGACAAATATATAAGAATACCTGAAAAAGCATTAAAAATAAAGGATACAGGAGTCCTATAGGAAGTAAGGGTGATGAATAGGAGCCGATCATGAGAGCAATTGGTACAAAAGCAAATGAGAATGTAGAGGTTTTTAGTTAAGGCAGGAAAGCTATTTTAGTAGATTTACACTAGAAAAATGACCTAATGACTCTACTAAAGTTGGGTTTAGTAGACAAGATGAAAGTTGAGGTCATAAAGACAAATAGAAGTATAATATTAATGCATGTGAATCACAGTGAGAGCATAAACTTCTGGGAGTAAAGAGAGTGGCACTAAGAAGTATTTGAAAGATAAAACATAGTTAACATATGTGATGGGAAAGGTGGATTAGATTAAGTTGTGATGCTTTTATAACCCCAAGGTAAAATATGGAAGGAAGACATAAAAGATAAATACAAATGATCATAAAAGACTACTATAAAATATGTACCAATAAATTGAATAATGTAGAAGAAACAGATAAGTCCCTTGATAAGTACAACCTACCAGTACTGAGTTATGAATCACAGAATATCTTAACAGACCAATGTCAAATATGAAGGCTGTGTTAGTAGTAATCTCCCATCAAAGTAGAGCCCAAGACAAAGTAGCTTTATGGCTAAACTCTACAAATATTTGAAAAAGAAATAGAATGGAGTCTTCTTACAACATTTAAAAATGTATGAGTAAAAATGCTTAGAATTCCACTCCAGTCCAACATCATGCTACTACCAAAGCCAAGCACTGAAACTAAAAGGGAAAGAAACATTATTAATGGGGAAAGGCAGATGAGAATCATAAAGAAACATCCGCATACTCCAATTAAATTGCTGCTATCAAAGACTGGAGATAACAAGTACTTGTGAGGATGTAGGAAAAAAGAACCTTTCACATTGTTAAATGGAATGTAAGTTATTACAACCAATATGAAAATTGATGTAGAAGGACCCCAAAACCCTGAAAAGTGGCATCCACTTCCACTACTCCAGGGTATGTACTAGAAGAAATCAAATCAGTAAGTCCCAGATACCAGGAAAGCAAGAGGCTCCCAGGGATGAAATTAGCTAAAATGCCCAACAAAAGTGTGTGTTGGGGGGAGAATCTGTAGAGACCATATACATAGGTTAAGCAATGTCCACAGTTTCGGGGTAGGGCCAGCCACCCATCTCCAAAATTTTAGCCCATAATTGTTCCTGTTTAAATGAAATACAGGGACAAATGTGGAGCAGAGCCTGAAGGAAAAGCCATCCAGAGGCTGCACCAACTGGGGATACATACTATATGCAGACACCAAACCAGATATTATTGTTGATGCCAAGAATTGCTTGCTGATAGGAGCCTGATACAGCTGTCTCCTGAGAGGCTTTGCCAGAGCCTGACAAATACAAATGTGGATCCTCGCAGCCAACCATTGGACTGAGCAAGAGGACCCCAATGGAGAACTCAGGGAAAGGACTGAAGGAGCTAAAGGGGTTTGCAACCCCATAGGAAGAAAAACAATATCAACCAACCAGATGCCCCCAGAGCTCCCAGGGACTAAACCACTGACCAAAGAGTAAACATGGAGGGACCCATGGCTCCATCTGCATATGCAGCAGAGGATGGCCTTGTGGGGCATCAATGGGAGTTGAGGCCCTTGGTTCTGTGAAGGCTTTATGCCCCAGTGTAGGGGAATGCCAGGGTGGTGAGGTGGGAATGTTTGGGTGGGTGGAGGAGCACCCTCATAGAAGCAGGTGGAGGGGTGAGGTAGGGGGTTTGTGGAGGGGAAACTGGGAAAGGGGATAACATTTGAAATGTAAATAAATAAAATATCCAATAAATAAAGAAATATTTGTATCATTCTGACTGAATGGATAAAATGTTACATGTAGAAAATGAAGTGCTATTCAGTCATAAAAAGAAGAAATTATATATTTTTGCAACAAATGAGTGATCCTGGAGAATATTTTACTAAACAAAATAAGAAATACTCAGAAAAATGTGTACGTCATGGACTCGTTCATGTGGAATATTGAATGGTATCAAAAGAATATGCTGTGGAATGAAGAAAGGGTTGCCGATATGTTGTTCACAGTATACAAAATTTTATGAATAAGATAGGAGTAATACATTTGGCAAGATTATGCCACAAATTTAAAAACACTTTGTGCATATGAAAAATGCAAATGTGCCAATCCATCACCACAGAAAGGATAAATGTGTGAGATAATGTATATGCTAAGTAGCCACACTGAGTAATTGTAGGGGGACAATCATATTGTACACCATAAAAATTTCTATCCTCTTTTTTTTTCTTAAAGAATACATTGTAAAGAAGAACTTTCAGGGTAAAATGAGAGATAGCTTTAAAGACACCTAGTATATTATTTATCCACTACTGAATAATTGGAAATTCCTACTGTAAGAGATTCCAAGATACTAGGAGAAGAATAAGAGGTAAAAGAAGATGAAATCTGGTGCTCCAGGGAACACTGATATTCCAGAGGGCTTAAAAGTGAATCTGATAAGTTGACTAAGAAGAAGCAACCTGAAAGATTACAAGGAAGCCATTAGAATTACAATTCTCCATAGGTGGTCTGAGGATCACCAGAGAGCCTCAGGATCTCTATCAGGATTCCTGTCAGGAATCCATAAACTAAAATCATTTTCATTGTGACAAAATCAAGTATGTATCCTTCTCAACACAATTCTCTCAGTAGAGAGTGTCATTTTCAGAAGCCACCTGACATGTAACACTGCAAAAATTCAGGGAGAAATGGATATGGGGGTGTAACTTTCTTTTATAAGCAAGCCATTAATGATTTTCAAATGTGCAGAGCAATTGCAGTCTTCTCATTAATTGTATGAATTTTTTTTAAAAAAAAATCTATTTATTTACTTTACTTCTCAATCACAGCATTTCCTCCCTCCTCTCCTTCCAGTCCATCCCTCTCATCCCTGCCCCCCCATTCTCCTCTCCCATTCTATGAACTAAAACAGAAGCCTCCCATGGATATCAACCCTCCTTTGCATATCAAGTTGCAGTAGGAATAGATGCATCCTCTCTAACTGAGCTCAGACAAGGCAGCCCAGTTAGGGGAAAGGGGTCCAAAGGCAGGCAACAAAGTTAGAGACAGCCAAGCTGCACATCTGTTACATATAGGTAGGGGGCCTATGTTTCTACCATGCTTGCTCTTTGGTTAGTGGTTCAGTCTCTGTGAGTCCCAATGGACCTAGGTTAATTTATTCTGTAGGTCTTCTTGTGCTATCCTTGGCCCATCTTGCTCCTTCAATCCTTCCTCCTGTTCTTCCACAAGAATCCCTGAGCTCTAACTCATGTTTGGCTGCAGATCTCATCATTTGTTTCCATCAGCTACTGGGTGAAGCCTCTGAGAGGACAGTTATGATAGTTTCCTGTCTGCAACTATAGGAGAATATCATTAATAGTGTCAGTCGTGGGCTCTTTCTCTCTCATGCCATAGGTCTCAGTCTGTTCCATCGTTATCCCTGCACATCTGGTAGGCAGGGTATTTGTGGTTCCAAGGTTTGGTGGCTGAGTTATTGCACCCCTCCCACCATTATAAGTCTTGCCTTGTTACAGAAAGTGGCCATTTCAGATTCTATATTCCCTATTGCTATGAGTCTTAGCTAGGGTTACCCTCATAGGTTCTTGAGAGTTTCTCTTGTCTTAGGTTTCTAGTTCATTCCAAAGATGCCCCCACCAACAATCTCAGATCTCTCTCTCTCCATTCTCTCCTGAGTTTATTTTTAAAAATTAATTATAATAAAGTATGACCTTTATGTTAAATGTAATGGTTTATACTTATTGTTCAACAAGTCAATAAACAATTTCAAATTATCAGTTAGTGTCTAATACAATAAACATCAACAGACATAATACATCAGTGAAAGTTCCTTAGCATTTTCAGTAAGCTTTTAGAGCCAAAATTGCTTCTGACACTAAAATATTTGTAAAATACCATAGTAAATAAAAGAAGTTCCAAAAATGTGATTAAAGGACTAGATGATTTCTTAGTGTTTGTACCAATATAGAGAGGACTACACAACAAATAGAAGAAGGAAGAAGAAGAAGAAGAAGAAGAAGAAGAAGAAGAAGAAGAAGAAGAAGAAGAAGAAGAAGAAGAAGAAGAAGAAGAAGAAGAAGAAGAAGAAGAAAGGCTTAATAAATGGTGATAACGTTTTTTAAAGCAATCAGACTAAGGGCAAACTTAGTGAGGAGTAACATACAAAAAGAGGACTATAACAGAGTCTTAGGTATAAAACTTGAGGTGCCAGATGTGGTTACCCAATTTAATTTAGACTTAATTAAAACACATTATTAAAACACTTTCCATATGATTCACTTGTTTTGTTAAGGAATGCATTTTGCCTCCATATAACTTCACAATGTAGTCTTTCTTGAATGCAGTGTTAAATATTGTTATATTGATATGCACAGGGCAGTTAAATAACAATACTACCTGCAAATCCATATCCCAGTATAGATTCTAAAGAATTTCTCTCTTGGTTCCTTCATTTCTGTCTATAGGACAATAATGAATAAGTTAAGAGGATGCTGGAGGACCCACTGGGATTTTCTTCTGATTAAAATCTCATCAGAGTACTGCCAATCTAGTTATTGCAAACATTATAAAACATGTTGTAGCTGACTTTTAAAGAAATTGACTACCATGAGAGTTACTATTGATTGGCTTTACAGTTGCGAGATACTGGTTTGAACAGGAAATTTTGTGACAACAGGAAAATTTAACTGCTAGCAAATGCAGGTAACTTTGTACTTTGTAAAGAACATTTGATTCTATTTCATTTCTTTCTCATAAAGGGAACCTGATGTTCAAATCAAATAATCCAGACACTACAGGTTAGCATATGTGCATAGAACCTAGAAGGTAAAAGTTAAACTAGTTGTATATCTGCCAGAAAGCAATACAAAGGTAGTTTTAACAGCAAGCATTCTATGCTGCCATACAACCTGTTTCAGAAGACATATACTCTTTAGCAATAATCTTATGTTTTGTCAAATCAAGTAGTTTATCTGTTGTTGTTGCAAACAAGGCTCTTATTCCAGTTTTTTGCTTACTTCATTTAAGGAATAATCTAGATTCTCTTTAATCTTGGAAGTTAGATTTCCATTAAACATACATATTAGCATTCAAATAACAACAGTGCATAGTATTGTTTCTGTACACAATATACCTGAAAATACTTTACAGAATTAAGTCATAAAAATGTTGGGATTAGGTCAAAAATATCAAACAGAGAAACATAGAAAGGATTTTTTTTTTACTCAAAGTAGAAAACCAAGTTAATATTAATTTTATAATGTATACAAAGTAGGTAATGGAGAGATGCCAACTGTCACAAAACTAGAGTCACTTTCTGACTCTTTCTGGGAGCACAAGATATGAAGTTGAGAACATGGTGGGTCATCTAGAACAAAATTCCAGATTCCCCTGGGTCTTCCAGTAGGAGCTGTGATCAACTGTGCTGAAAATACAGGAACCAAAAAATTGTATATAATCTCTGTGAAGGGAATCAAGGGATGCCTGAACCAACTGCCTGCTGCTGGTGTGGGCAACATGGTGATGTTAAGAAAGGCAAACCAGAGCTGTGTGTGGTGGCGCACGCCTTTAATCCCAGCACTTGGGAGGCAGAGGCAGG
>NC_034613.1:34071329-34077419 GCF_900095145.1 Mus pahari | reverse complement strand
GAGGCAGGCGGATTTCTGAGTTCGAGGCCAGCCTGGTCTACAAAGTGAGTTCTAGGACAGCCAGGGCTATACAGAGAAACCCTGTCTCGAAACCCCCCCCCCAAAAAAATAGAAAGGCAAACCAGAAGTAAGAGAAAAGATCCATCCAGCAGTGGTAATTTGAAAACAAAAGTTACATTGAAGAAAAGATGGGGTGTTTCTTTGTTTTGAAGATGACATAGGGGTCACAGTAAACAATAAAGGTGAGATGAAAGATACTGCTATCACAGGTCCAGCTGCAAAGGAGTGTGCAGACTTGTGGCAATGATTACATCCAATGCAGACAGAATTGCATGATTTTCCAGTTTGTTTGTAAAATAAATTCACAAAAGGTGTTTGGTTTATACATAGGCTTCTCTGAGCCCTGTGGCTCATATGTAGAAGAGGATTGCTTTGTCTGACCTCAGTGGGAGAGGATGAGCCTAATCCTGAAGAGACTTGAAGCCCTAGGAAAGGGGGATGTAGGGGAGGGGTGTTGGAGGGTGGGAAGGGGGAGCACACACTCAGAGGTGAAGGGTATGGGGATGGGTGAAGAACTCTGGGATGGGGGACCAGGTTGGGGGGGACAACATTTGGGATGTAAAGAAAATAAAATAATTAATTTAAAAAATATGCACAGCCTACTGACAGAAAGCATAAAAAAAAGGTCTTTGCTAAAAAAAAGGAAGGAAGGAAGGAAGGAAGGAAGGAAGGAAGGAAGGAAGGAAGGAAGGAAGGAAACTAGAATCAAGTAGTCTGCCTCTGTCTCCTGAGTGCTGGGATTAAAGGCATGAGCCACCACGCCCGGCTGGGTGTTCAGTTTTAATGCTGGGAGCAATACAGTAAGGTATTTCATGTTTGTGGTATTTCTTTAGGGTATAGTAACACTTGCAGAAACAGTACTGTCCTACTGTTCACAGGCAGGGAACTGGTCATAAGCTACCTCTGAAGATAACAAAATATGCTGATACTCCAGGCCACTTTATAAAGTGGTATAGTGTTTTCATATGAAATACCTCCATTACTTAAAAAAAAACATATATTTATTTATATTAGTACACTGTAGCTGTCTTCAGAAACACCAGAAGAGGTTATCAGATGGTTGTGAGCCACCATGTGGTTGCTGGGAACTGAATTCAGGACCTCTGGCAGAGCAATTAGTACTCATAACCATGTCTCCAGACTCTGCCCCCCATTACTTTTCATATACTATAAATGGTATCTGTAAGGTTTTTACCATGTATTGCTTAGAGGGCATAAGAAAAAACATCTTTATATGTTTAAAACAATTAATATTCTTTTGAAGACTTTTCTACCCATAGTTACTTAATCAACAGATACCAAACCTATAGATAAGAAGGTTTAGCTAGGACTGTACTAGGAATGAAAATAGGAATTTTTAAATAGATTGGCTTTTTTTAAAAAGGAGACAGTGTCCTACTTCTACATACAAGATCCTCAGGAACTAAATGCTTTGAAGCTGTCAAAGAGTTTGTGAATTTTCCCACTAACTGGCATGGAGCCAAATCAAGTCTTTAAATTATTTTGTTTTACACACACTCACACACACAGACACACACACACACACACACACACACACACACACACACACACACACGTACATAATCAAGGTGTGGTCTCAGAAGTTTAAGTAAGAAAAGTGTCAGTTGCTTTTTGAACCTAATTGAATCATTTGTTACTTTGGGTGTTCAGTTTTTTGTGTTTTGGTTTTTGAGAGAGGGTTTCTCTGTATAGCCCTGGCTGTCCTGGAACTCACTTTGTAGACCAGGCTGGCCTCAAACTCTAAATCTGCCTGCCTCTGTCTCCTGAGTGCTGGGATTAAAGGCGTGTGCCACCACGCCCGGCTGGGTGTTCAGTTTTAATGCTGGGAGCAATACAGTAAAGCATTTCATGTTTGTGGTATTTATTTAGGGTATAGTAACACTTGCAGAAGCATTAAAATGTAAGATATTGTAGAGATAGTATTCATTAAGGTTTACAAACATATGAGGTTGTGGGAGTATCTGGAAGCCAAATGGAACAAATGGATTCTTTCTTTGTCGAGCCTAAAATACAGGCTGTTTCAAGATTGAACAAAACCCAAACAAGCCCTTCATTTTGTTGCTTTCTCTGTCTTCTGTATATTTTTAGTTTGCTTTCCCTGTCCAAGGCTTTCCTGTGGATTAGTCAGCATAAACACCTCATAGCTGAAAGGCAAAACCTTATTCTTCAAATCAATGAAATAGTAAGCATAAAAAAAAAAATCAGCATCTAATGAGATGATCATGTGAATTTTTTTCTTTAAGTTTGTTTATATAGTGGATTACATTGATGGATTTTCTTATATTGAACCATCCCTGCATTCCTGGATGAATGGTAAATGATTGTTTTGATGTGTTCTTGGATTAAGTTAGCAAGAATTTTATTGAGTATTTTTTCATCAATATTCATAAGGGAAATAGAAGATTGCACATGGAGGAACCCCATGGCTCCAGCCACATATGTAGCAGAGGATGCCTTATCTGACATCAGTGGAAGGAAAGACCCTTGATCCTGTGGAGGCTCGATGCCCCAGTGTAGGGGAATGCCAGGACGGTGAGGTGGGAGTGGGTGGGTAGGGAGCATCCTGCTAGAGGCAAGGGGAAGAGGGATGGGATAGGGGACTTGCAAAGGGGAAACCAGGAAGGGGGAGAACATTTGAAATGTAAATGAATTAAATAACCAATAAAAAACCCATCAGTGAAGAAACAATAAGAACTGAATTATTAACTGAACTTTAAAAACTGATAAAATGAAAAAAAAATCCAATGCTAGGGATACCCATTTTCCTAAAAATCAAAAAAAAAAAAACCCTAATTATTAGCATACATGAAAAGCTGAACAATATAGTCCTGTTTTATAAATAATTACAGTATACATGTGTTTTGTGATTTGAATGATTAGGGGAAATATGTAAATTGATCACAGACTATCTTAGTAGCAATACTGCTGATAAGACTGATGTAATGCTTTGTTATTTCAGCCTGTTAGCTCTCTTCCATCCAGGACTAAAACCTACGATCTCATTTGTCTTTTATGTCCCACCCCTCTTCCTGTCAAATGAAATTCAGACTAAGAGCTAATGAACTGAGAAGGTGCTGAATTTTGTCCAATTCTGTCAAAAATGTTTGAAGTTAAAACAAAAATGTTATAATAATATTGTTTACATAAAGATTTTGGTTTCTGTATTTGCCAGGCACTATTCAGGAATTTTTTCCCTGTGCCCATACCTTCGAGGCTTTCCCCCACTTTCTCCTCTATAAGTTTCAGTGTCTTTGGTTTTATGTGGAGTTCCTTGATCCACTTAGACTTGAACTTTGTACAAGGAGATAAGAATGTATCAATTCATACTCTTTTACATGATAATCGCCAGTTGAGTCAGCACGAACTAGAACTCAGAGGACAGTCCCATGGTCCCCAGAGCACTCTCCATGCCCCAGGCACCCTAGCACACCCAGGATCTTAGGATCGCTGGTGAGTAGAATGCAGCATCTGTTCCAAAACAGTCCTGAGGGGCCTGTGCCAGCAGAAGCAGAGACACAGGAAACCTGCCCATCCAGAGGCTCGGGTGCCTTCCAGTCAGTTCCAGCTCCAGGCCACCTTGGGTCAGCAAATGGTCCCATACTCCCCAGAGGACTCTCCACCTCACCCCCCAGGCACCCTAGCATGCCCAGGATTTTAGGATCACTGCTGAGTGGAACACAACATCTGTTGTAAAACAAATGGGAGTGCCTAGAGCCAGCAGCAGGAGCAGGGACACAGGAGCCCTGCCCAACCAGCAGCTCTGGTTCCTTCTGGTCAGAGATCATCTATTTTGGTTTAAAACACAGCTGACAGCACCTCGGTCCCCAGAGGAGGTACCACTTCCAGGACCTCTAACATGTCCAGGATCTTAGGATTCCAGGATTCCAGTAGCTTGGTCACACCAGGATCTCAGGTGTCAGAAGAAGCTTGATTGTCAAGAACTCTGATACACCCAAAATATCAGGTTCACAGGATCCTGGAATCAGAGGGTCACAGAGAAAGCTGGATTCTGAGGAGTTCTGACTCAACAGGGATTATAAGAAGGACAGGATCCAATCAGATATATTGAGGGCAGTGAGCACTTGAGATAATCAGATGGCAGGAGGCAAGCATAAGAACAGAAGCAACAGAAAACAAGGTTACTTGGCATCATCAGAACCAAACTCTCCAACCATAGCAAGTCCCGAATACACCATCATATCAGAAAAGCAAGATATGGTTCTAAAGTAGCTTCTCATGATGATGATGGAAGACTATAAGAAGGAAATAAATAACTCCCTTAAAGAAATGCAGGAGAACACATCCAAAAAGGTGAAAGAATTGAACAAAACCATCTAGGATCTAAAAATGGAAGTAGAAACAATAAAGAAATCACAAAGGGGGACAACTCTGGAAATAGAAAACCTAGGAAAGAAGTCAAGAGCCATTGATGCAATCATAACCAACAGAATACAAGAGATAGAAGGGAGAATCTCAGGTGCAGAAGATGGCATAGAAAACATGGACACAACAATAAAAGAAAATGCAAAATGATCCTAACCCAAAATATCCAGGAAATCCAGGACACAAGGAGAAGGCCAAACCTAAGGATAATAGGTATAGACAAGAAGGAAGATTTCCAACTTAAAGGGCCAGTAAATATCTTCAGCAAAATTATAGAAGAAAACTTCCTAACCTAAAGAAAGAGATGCCCATGAACATACAAGAAGCCTATAGAACACCAAATAGTTTGGACCAGAAAAGAATTCTTCCCGTCACATGATAATCAAAACACCAAATGCACAAAACAAAGAAAGAATATTCAAAGCAGTATGGGGAAATGGTCAATTAACATATAAAGGGAGACTATTGGAATTACACCTGACTTCTCCACAGAGACTATGAATGCCAGAAGATGCTGGGCAGATGTCATACAGACCCTAAGAGAACACAAATGCCAGCACAGGCTAAGATACCCAGCAAAACTCTCAATTACTATAGATGGAGAAACCTAGGTTAACCAAATTTACACAATATCTTTCCAAAAATACAGACCTTCAAAGGATAGTAAAGGGAAAACTCCAACACAAAGAGGGAAACTAAGCTCAAGAAAAATGAAGAAAGTGATCTTTCAACTAACCTAAAGATAGCCACGTGAACAGAATTCCAACTCTACCAACAAAAATAACAGAAAGCAACAATGACTTTTTCTTAATATCTCTTAATATCAATGGACTCAGTTCCCCAATAAAAANACACAGACTAATAGACTGGTTATGTAAACAGGACCCAGCTTTTTGCTACACACAGAAAACCCACCTCAGGGACAAAGACAGACACTACCTTAGAGTAAAAGGCCAGAAAACAAATTTCCAAGAAAATGGTCCCAAGAAACAAGCTGGAGTAGCCATTCAAATATCAAATAAAATCGACTTGCAACCTAAAGTTCTCAAAAAAGATAAGGAGAGACACTTCTTATACATCAAAGGTCAAATTTGCCAATTTGAACTCTTAATTGTGAATATCTATTTTCCAAATGCAAGGGCATCCACATTCATTAAAGAAACTTTGCTAAAACTCAGAGCATACATTGCACATCACACAAAAATAGTGGGAGACTTCAACATCCCACTCTCAGCAATGGACAGATCATGGAAACAGAAACTAAACAGAGACACAGTGAAACTAACAGAAGTTATGAAATAAATGGATTTAACATATCTATAGAACATTCCATCCTAAAAGAAAAAGATATACCTCCTTCTCAGCACCTCATGGTACCTTCTCCAAAATTGAACATATAATCGGTTACCAAAGAGGCCTCAACAGATATGAAAATATTGAAATAATCCCATGCACCCTATCAGATCACCACAGACTAAGGCTGATCTTCAATAAAATGATAAATAATACAAAGCTCACATACACGTGGAAGATGAAAAACACTCTACTCATTGATAACTTGATCAAGGAAGAAATAAAGAAAGAAATTAAAGGCTTTTTAGAGTTTAATGACAATGAAGCCACAAC
>NC_034613.1:34064242-34071318 GCF_900095145.1 Mus pahari | reverse complement strand
CAAATACAGAAGTGGATGCTCACAGACATCCATTGGACAGAGCACAGGGTCTCCAATGAAGGAGGTAGAGAAAGTACCCAAGGAGCTGAAGGGGACTGAAGCCCTATAGAAGGAACATCAGTATGAACTAACCAATACCCCCAGAGCTCCTTATAGCTAAACCACCAATCAAAGAAATCACATGGTGAAACTTGTGGCTCTAGCTATATATGTACCAGAGGAGAGGCCCTAGGTCCTTTGAAAGTTCTATGTCCCAGTATAGGGGGAATGCCAGGACCAGGAATGGGAGTAGATAAGTTGGGGAGCGGGGGGGGGATAGAGGATTTTGGAGGGGAACTAGGAAAGTAGGTAACATTTGAAATGTACATAAAGAAAATATCTAATAAACAGTTTTAGTTTCTCTTGAAAAGATGCAAGTATATGTCGCACCAAGACCTGCATTCACCCCATTTGTCCATATATTTACTGAATACTTTCTGTGTGTCAAGTATTATTTTGATCTTTAGTATACCAGACATAATATGCTAATCATTATAACCCAATAAGATCTCTTATTTAAAAGAAAACAATATTTCTAGTTTGTCAGAATACTCACTCTAACCTTTCTCTCTGTCTTTCCCTTTTCTTCCTGCATGAACAATTAAGCTCAGATATATGTATGTATTATATCTGTATTTATATATTTATTTAGAGAGTAGGTTGTAAAATCTAGATTTTTTTCTCAATATATAATCCTTGCTGTATCCATTGACAGAAATTACAAGCAACCACAACTTAATAGTAATGAACATGCCTCATATTCAAACTGTGGTTTCAAAATACATCCCTACTAAAATGTGTATGGGCAATCACCTAGTTCTATGCCTCTGGAAAGAAAAGGAAGCAAGGAAATACAGATAATACACGACACTGTTAAAGGGTTTCTTACTAGCTACTGTTGGACATCAGAAATACCCTGTATCTCTTCTCTCAAGGCTCAAACAGCATCTCCAAAAGGGGTCAGAAAGATTTTAAGAGAGGTAGTAGATGACTACAGCAAAAACTTGCCACTGTGACCGCATGCACATCACATGCAAAGGATCAAAGCACCCAAAATACCAGCTTGGATAAGAAGGGCACTTGAGATGTTCCAACTGTAGCTATTTGAGATACATGGCTTCTGGGAAGAGGGCAGTCATATTGGGGAGTGGGGGTTGTTTGCTTGGTTTTTGCCTTTTGTTTTTTTTTCTGAAATTTTACCCTTGACAGGCTACCCTTGATCTAGTAGATATCCCTACACCCATGCATAGATTGATAGCACTAAAGGGACATATGAAATCAGGAGAGAATACTATGTGATGATAGAGGAGGAACTGACAAGGAGTAACTGGAGGGCTGGATTTGATCAAAACGTATCATATACATTATGAAACTCGCAAACAATAAAAAAAATCCATTTTTACCATAACAAAAAGAATATATTTTAGTCACAAAAGCATTAAAAAATGGACATGAATTTTTCTTTAACACATTTAGATTTTATTATATCTAATACCTCATAATCAAATATTATTGACTCACTAATAAAGAAGCTGAGATTCAGAGAACTTAGCTATCATAATTTTGTACACAATAGGTAGTAAATGAAAAGGTCATTATTCTTTGGAGTTCTCTGATTTACTTATTAGATTAATTACTCTGTAATAGTGAGTTGTTATTATATATTATATATTTTCCTCATGTTAACATCCTCATCCTATTTTTTCCATATGACTTGTAATAGAAACCTCATCATCTATTTTGTATTGTTTTTATTCATTCCATACTGCTTACTGGGTGTTTGAGTAATTTTTCCATATTTTGCTATTATACACAATATAATGTGAAACATCAATCTTTTATATCTGTTTATATTCTCAGTATAATATTTTATCATGGAATTATTACATGAGACTATTTTTAAAATATTCCAATACTGTGGTTTTTTCCCAAATATGATATAACATTTTATACTCCTAGAACTATATAAGAATGCTCTGAGAACTTGAAAACCTTTGATATCATCATTTAGTATTTTTATATTACATAAAGAAATTAAATGTTTTGATAAATACATTGGATTTTTTATGTTTTGGTACACATTCACATCACATACATTGAACTACAAGTTAAAAATGTATACCTTTAAGGTACATAACATGATGTTTTGATACAGGTGTACCTATTGAATTAATAATGAAAATCATTTTAGGTAATCTATCCATCACTTTAAAAAGTTGCATTGTTGATGGTAAGAGACTTTAAAATCCTGTAAGAAGCCAGAGAGTTGACCAAATGAGCAAAAAGACCTGAACACTGAGTTCTAGCCCTAAACTCTTGGTAGAAGGCACAAACTAATGCTCCCAATTTATGATCTGATAGCCACAAACCACAAACAAATGCATCACACATACAGACACAACACTATATTGATACTATTAATAATAATAATAATAATAATAATAATAACAATAATGATGTGAACATTTAAAAATTGCCAACACATGTGGAAAGAAAAAGAGGCCTTGATGGGAGAAGGGACCAGCAGCAGAGATGGTAAAAGAGGATCTGCAAAAACACAGTGTGCATGAGAATGCTATAATAAATGTATGTGGTTAAAATAATTCATTCCAATATTGTATATAGTATAAAAGAAGATGAAAGACATGTGCAAAAGTAGCTCTGATTTAGAGATTTTTTTTATTTTTGGTTTTTCGAGACAGGGTTTCTCTGTAGCCCTGGCTGTCCTGGAACTCACTTTGTAGACCAGGCTGGCCTCGAACTCAGAAATCTGCCTGCCTCTGCCCTCCCGAGTGCTAGGATTAAAGGCGTGCACCACCACTACCCGGCTAGAGATTTTTTCATTTTAATTCCTCTTGCATTTTTGGTAAGTGATATGACCACATACATATTTATATACTGCATGCACATTAAAAATCATTCTAGTTTTTATTAAACTGTATAGGTGTTGGGAGCCTCATATCAGCTGGTACATGCTGCCTGGTTCATGGCTCAGTGTATGAGATCTCAGGGATCCAGGTTAGTTAGTTGAGACTGCTGGTCTTGCTATAGGGTTGCCCTCCCCCTCAGCTTCTTCTTCCAGCTTTCCCCTAATTCAACCAAGGGCTTCAAGTGGAGGGATGGGGTTGCCATACCACAGTCAAAAACTCTAACCCAGAATTGTTCCCAGTTTGGGCCTGTCACTGGACCTCCTTTTTCTCATGCTCTTCTCTACTTTTGTCCCTGCAGTTCTTTCAGACAGGGACAATTCTGGGTCAAATTTTTTTTGACTGTGGGATGGCAACTCCATCCCTCATTTGATTCCCTGTCTTTCTGCTAGAGGTGTACTCTACAAAGTTCCCTTTCTCCACTGTAGGGCATTTTATCCAAGGTCCCTCCATTCAAGTCCTGAGAGATTCTTACTTCCCAGGTCTCTGGTACATTCTAAAGAGTCCCCTCCCTATCTCCTACATCCTGAGGTTGACTGTTTCCATTCTTTCTTCTGGCCCTCAGGGCTTCAGTACTGCACCTCCATAAATGATCATGTTCCCTTCTTCCCCTCTCTGTCCCCTTTCCCACCCAGGTCCCTCCCTCCATCCCTCCCTCCCTCCCTCCCTCCTCCTTCTCCTTCCATTGCTTTCTTCTCCCTCCCAAGTGGGACTGAGGCATCCTCACTTGGGCCCTTCGGCTTGTTAGCTTTCTTGAGTTCTTGTGGATTGTATTCTTGGCATTGTGTACATTTTTGGCTAATATCCACTTATTAGTGAGTATATACCTTGCATGTCCTTTTTGAGTCTTCTTTCTTCGTGAATAACTCGTTAACTACTCATTTCTGAATGACAACTTCGCCAGTTAGGATATTACTAGTAAAGGAGAGTTAGAGGACATAGGTAAACTAGGAAAGCAAAATCAGGCTTCCTGAGATAGCTGCTTCTTATCCTCATAAAACATTGTGAGGAGAAATGTTAGGAGGGCATGGGAGCAGTTACCTAAGTAGGACTGACAGAGGAAAGGAGAAGACACAGGGGACCTATAAAGCGTCGAAACCAGCATCAGTTTAATGGACTTCCAGCCTTAAGCTTCTCTCATTCAGAATGGAGAACATAGTTACTCTTCTTTCCTCAATGACTTAGGTTTTCCTTCTCGAATTCTTTGTTCCTGTCATTTTTATTTTCTCCTGACTCTGGCCTTCTGCTTTTCTCTCTCCTCCAATGCTTTGTTCATGCTAAGAAACAAACTTGTCAGTACCCTAGACAAGCACTCTTGCCCATTATATTCATTGGAGAATTGGGAAGTCTGGTGGGAACTTTCCCCTTTTCAGAGCTTTGAAAGAATTTTGCTGAGAAATCCACTGATGATGGATGGTCTTATTGATGTTGTCATTATGTGGTAAGTTTTCCCTTGCTGAATTCAAAATTCTATTATCTATAGCTCTCAGAATTGTCTAGTTTCTTTAAATTTCGAGTTCTTTGATTTTGTTCAGCTTGACGGTTCTTTCTATCTTTAGAGTGCTGGGATTAAAGGCGTGCACCACCATGCCCGGCTTGTTTTGGAGGTTCTATGGACATTTATTCCAGAAATGTTTGAAGAGTTGGGCTTGGTACTTGGTACTCAGGGAGACTGACTTGAAGCCTTATCCTATAGATGCCATGCTGGCCTGGAATGGAAACTTGGAACATAAGGAAAGTCAGGAACTGGAGGCCCTGTGAGCCAAGGGTCAACACAGTGCTGATATAGAACTTGAGCCTATTTCAATAATAGAGTAGATAATGAGTATTTGGGAGTCTAAATGCTAATGAAACAGATCTGTGACCTGAGTTTGTGGGTGCTGATCTTAAGCTTAGAACCACAAGAAAGATTGGGTCGGATTCTGGGTTATGTAGCATCAGCCTCAGATCACAGGCATATACTTAGCACACAAGGGTGCCAACAGCCTTGATCTATTGTGACTAGCCTAGAAGTAGGACTTCTGGAGGGCATCTTGTGCTGGAGTCCAGAGAGAATGTACTCACATCTTTTTCTCCTAACACAGAGAATAGTTCTCTCCACAATGAATTACAAGGGCTTAAAGAAGGGGTATAGATAATGTGAAACTCCCCTGCTCATACTCGTTGATGGATCTTTTTAAATGAAAACTCTGCATCACTCAAGTGTTTTAATCCTTCACTTAAATTCATTAGTTCATAGAAAGGATTTTTTGAACATGATACATATTCAAATTAATGTTTCTGCTGCTACTTCACCATTTAACTAAAATCATTCCCCGTGATTATATTATTAAATTACCACTGCAGTTGAACACTTTAAGTTGCCACTATTAAAGTACCTTTCCTCCTTTCTTGAATTACCTCTTGATATACTTTGTCTATTTCTATTTAAGATTTTGCCAGCTATTTTTTATTTACAAAGAGATTTATAGCTATATTTTACATTTAACATATGCTGCTTATTTTAATATTGTATAAAATATAATGAAAATTCTAGTTTTGTCAGAAAACAATGAAATCAAGATACTGCCATATTAATTTCCCATTATATACTAATACCATGAAAAATTGCTTCAAGAAGCATTAAGATTAATTTAATATCTATTTTCACATATATGTGAACTTTAGAAAACTTCTCACCACCTACCTATGTTTAAAGAGAAGCGTGTATTTGTTTTAAAAATACTAAGACTTTGGATAATAGTGGTAAGTTTTAACAAAAATGTCAATATTTATATAAAAAGAACAAGAAACTATGAATCCAGTTGAATATATATGCATATGTGTGTGCACATGCATTTGTACGTATGTGTAGGTACTCGTGTGTGTGTGTGTGTGTGTGTGTGTGTGTGTGTGTGTGTGTGTGTGTGTAATATACAGGAGTTTAATTTATATGGCCTAGTAATGCAGTATAGTTATCAGTGTCTTTATACAAGTTTATTATTTTACTGATATGAATGTTTGCATTATAAGAATTTTATTGTCTTTCTAGTTGTATATACTTACCTGAAATAGATAGACAAAATTAGCTTTGAATAATCAGTCTGAGGCAAAGATCAGAGGTTTTTCTCTCCATGAAAAATCATCTGGTTGTCACAAAACTTAACCTATAGCATAGACCTCATTAGCCTAATATTTAAACTAAATTACTTCTATATTAAATGCCATCAATACAAGAGTGGGTTCCTTTTGCCCTGAATAAGATACAAACATTGTGGCTTGGTAGGAAGAGGCTACGATTGAAAACTAATGTGTATTAGTATCTAAGTTGTCGTGTCATCTTTGATAAAATGAAGAGACTGAATCAACGTGTTTTCCCACAGTATTTCCTTTCCAGAATAAGTGATTAACTTTAGATTGCATTTATGTTTCCAGAAAATTTAAATGTTAGTAGTGAGAATTCTCATAACCTTTTCATCTGGTTCCTTCTGCTGGGAATATCCTCTCATGCAGACATGTGGTACCTATGATACTAGTGCTGGTGATTCTGAGTCAAGGCAATCACACATCTGAAGCAAGGATAGAATACATAGTAAGACCAAGACCAGCCTGTATTACATGGCATCTTCGCTAGTTTTCTATATAACTGATAGAACTCTCTGACAGAGGCAACTTAGAAAAGAGTTTAATGGGACTTAAAGTTCCAGAGAATTAGAAACTATGGTACAAAGGCATGGTAGCAGGTGGCTGGAACAGCAGTTGAGAAGTCACATCTCTATCCACAAGGAAGCAGAGAAGGCTAACTCAAAATGGTCTTAGTCTTTTGAAACCTAAGAGCCCATCCCGTTATACATCCATGACATCTTTAATTACTAAAAATATTTTTACCAAGACGATCCAAAATCTACAACTTCCAAACCCCAGTGCTCATAACCACATAGAAAATAAAAAAAACACTAGTTTTTTTCTTCCAATTTTTATTAGGTATTTACTTCATTTACATTTTAAATGCTATCCCCAAAGTCCCCTATACCCTTCCCCCCTCCCCTACCCACCCACTCCCCTTCTTGGCCCTGGTGTTTCCCTGTACTGGGGCTTATAAAGTTTGCAAGACCAAGGGGCCTCTCTTCC
>NC_034613.1:34042286-34063547 GCF_900095145.1 Mus pahari | reverse complement strand
GTTGGAACATCTTCTGGATATATGCCCAGGAGAGGAATTGCTGGATCTTCCAGTAGTACTATGTCCAATTTTCTGAAGAACCACCAGACTGATTTCCAGAGTAGTTGTACAAGCTTGCATTCCCACCAACAATGGAGGAGTGTTCCTCCTTCTCCACATCCGCACCAGCATCTGCTGTCACCTGAAATTTTGATCTTAGCCATTCTGACTGGTGTGAGGTGGAATCTCAAGGTTGTTTTCATTTGCAATTCCCTGATGATTAAGGATGTTGAACATTTTTTGAGGTGCTTCTCAGCCATTCGATATTCCTCAGTTGAGAATTCTTTGTTTTGTTCTGTTCCCCATTTTTAATGGGGTTATTTGGTTTTCTGGAGTCTACCTTCTTGAGTTCTTTGTATATAATGGATATTAGTCCCCTATCTGATTTAGGATTGGTAAATATCCTTTCCCAATCTGTTGGTGGCCTTTTTGTCTTACTGACAGTGTCTTTTGCCTTATAGAAGCTTTGCAATTTTATGAGGTCCCATTTGTCAATTCTCGATCAAAAAAGACTAGTTTTAAATAATGATGTTAAAAGAAGATAAAAGAATGTCTGTCTTCTCTTGGAACTGAAAAGTTGGGTAGAAACTTGTTTTGTAGTTATAAATCCATGTAAAGATTACACCTGAATTTCTCTCCAAATCTCAAGTTCCTCTATATTAAAATGAAAATTATAAAGCTTGGTTTGATAACATGGACCTATTATCCCAGCTCTTGGGCAATGGAGGGAGGAGAATCCCATTTGAGTTAATGGCAATCATGTCTATGAACAGTCAAACACGTTCTTTAAAAGCAAATCATTGACTGACATGGCACAAGTTACTTAATCAGAAAAGCATTTCAAAGCATCAACTACTACCAAAGACTGGGATTATAAATCAAGGAAGAGATTTTTACTTTAAAATATGAAAATATGTAGGACAAATCCATAAGAAGGAGGGATAACTGCATGAGTCAGTGTGTTTTGTAATCTATATAGATGAAAGTTTAGCTTAGATCTATATGGAAGAACGTGAATATTATTTTCCATATGTACTCTAAGCCAGGGGTGTGGTAAGGAATGGACATGGTAAGGAATTCATCATCAATAATACCATAGTGAAAGGAAAACTTCATTGAGCTAAAGATGAATTAAAATGAGGAATGAATGGAAAATTTAGGCAATCAAAAGTGCTAGTTCCTGATTAAATTGATATTTTTGTTTCATTATTTGGGAAATTAAAAATTGTCTATCATTGTGGTACTATTCCTCCCAAATTCACAAAGCAAGTAGCAGCAGTCAAAAAATAAAATTTGATTTCTAGAGACCACTTATTAGTGCTGTGCCTTGAGATGAAAGCACTAAATAACCGTGTCTGTCTGATAAGAGCTACACAGATGGGCCTGTTATGCAGCTGCAAATGGAGATCATATATTAAACCTGTGATAAGGTACACAAATAGACATGTTATTTATAAGTATTGCTGCAGCTTTAGATGGAGAAATATAAAATACATACTAAATGAAAGTGTTAAGATAATATAACATAGAACTGAGATATTAAAATGATTTATTACTTTGATAGAATCTTTTCTAGCCTGAGTATTGTGTACAATGAGGACTATACTAAGCAGGAATAAAAGAAACCATACTGCAATAGAGAATAATACAGTTCATTTAAGAGAGGAAAGAGGACAATTCAAAGCATATGGAAGGACAAAAAAGGTATACTTAATGTCTCTTCCTCACTGTCTCAGAATTAACTGGCACTTAATTGAATTATTTCATTTAAAAGTATTATAAAGTACTGTAAAATGCTTCAAGCTAAAGTGATTTTCCTTCTCTTTTAAAAAGATAGTAATACAAAAAAAATAGTAATGTACTTTCTTCCAAAATAAATACTACCCATACCTAGCACAACAGATTTTGATGATTACCAAATACTTGAGAGGGATCTCAAAGTCATATTGACTACACTGAAATTGCTTTGAAAATGGACACTTAAGTGGGTTTTATTTATTTTCATTATATGGTAAGGCACATATAATATTTTCAGTAAAAAGGAATAGATATATAACTGTAGGAAAAGAAGAACTTAAATGAAATTGCTGAGGCAAAATAAGACAGTCATAAATAAGCACACATTAAGTCCCTTATTTAGTTCCTGAAAAATGCTTCACTGAAAACTAATAGTTTTCAATCCTACATATAATCTGGTTATTACCTGGATAAAACCTAGATGTGAAGGGTAATTTATCAAAGACTGTAGTTCACTCATACACCAATGTGATGTTTAGCATAATAAAAATGGGATTTGTTTTAAGATGGAAAGATATCCTGCATTCTGTAATGTTTGCAATCACTATATTTAACTCAAGTACTGTTTACATTTACAATGATATTCCAGATTGCAGAAATGGTTAGTGTCAATAATGTCCACAAAAGCAATGGTCTGAAGAGACCATTTGCCACAGCAGTAAAGTAAAAAGCCTGCAGTCATCAGGGTCACCATCTGGGTGATGTTCTCTGTGTATTTTTCAGGATAGGAACTGTCTGACATGTAAGTAGATCTGTAGCTTTGACAAGCTTTGGAAGTAAAGTACAAAAGCTGGAGGATTCCCTAGCCTGAAGGAATGTGAAGAAAGACATGTAAGAGAACTGGTGAAGGCCAGAAAGTGCTGACAAAACTGGAAAATAAATGAACCCGAGAAAATGTCACATTCTTTTATTCTGTGACAGCAACCATGATGATCAGACTTTATTGATGAGACAGATTTCAAATAGTCTGAGCATAATTATTTAGGATAATTAGAAAATGATACCCCCCAAAATCTTGCAACTAGTAAGTATATTATCTGTAGCTGTATGTGCTGTTAGTGGTCCTGCGGAGGACTTGAGTTCCATTGTCAGTGTCCATGTCAAGTGGATCAAAATCACCTGTAACTTCAGGACCAGGGGTCTGTCATTCACTTCTGTTCTCCATGGGCACCTGCACTCACAGGCACAGATACACAGACAGACACACATACATACACATAACTTTAATAAGTAAAATAAACTAGTACCTATTGTTGAGATATTGCTTAGCCAACCCTATTATTTAAGTTTCATGGAGGCAGCATTCCTGTCATACATAGAAAATACTCTTGCTGCCGACCTCCTCGTACTCTGACTCTCCCAATCTGTCACTCCCACTTCCACAACGTTCCCTGAACTTTAGATGCAGGAACTATGTTGTGGATATAAAACAATGCTTGGTATCCATTCAAATTCATAAAGGTATTATTTATCACTTAAGTATTTTCTTACTTAAAATATATGAATAGACATCATTACAAAGAGATTGCAAAAATAGTTCCAAATACTAAGGTATCCTTTGGGTATCTCCAGCTCCTATTCTAAAGAACCATAGTTTAGTATTTCTTGTTTCAATATGTTTCTTGTGAATTTGCCTATGTAGAGATACATGTTTTCTATTTAAGCAGAATCACATTGTTCTGCAACGTTTGCCATATAAATCTTGCCATGTCAGCACATAAAGGTCATTCTGTGGTTAGTTCATACATATTTGATACATATATCCTTAAGTAAAGATTTGTTTGTTTCTAAGATACAGTGGCACCTACCATGAGTTGATTTTAGCCACCACAATGAAGTCACTGAAGGTAGAACCATGAAAAGATGTATAAAATGGGTTTTTATAAACCAGGAAAATTGGTACAAGCACATCTCTTATTCTCCCCTTGTGAATCTGTCCCTTGCTGTGTTTTTCTGGATCTCTCTCTACATCACTGCATATCTCTGTGTGACTCTCTGTCTATGTCTGTCCCTCTCCATTTTTCTCTCCTCTCTACCTCCCTCCCTTCTTTCCTCCCCTCCTTCTTTCTTTTCACTCACACTCTTTGTTTTTCTCCCTCCCTCTCTCTATTATAATAGGCTCTTTAAAAAAGGCAAAAATATATGAATTCTTGTATATGTAACTGAGATTCTTCTAATGTTAGAAATTTGCATAAACATAATAAATCACTAAAACTAGGAAATTAACAATGGTATTATGCTATTAGCTGTGATGTTATTAGCTGAGTTTGGAGTTTAATACAGATATCTCCAGTTTTTCCAGTCCTTCTTCCTATTTCAATGTCTTATGTAGGGTCCAATATTGCATTGAATTTTCTTGATTCTAGTTTCTTCCAATCTAAGTTTCATAGTATAAATCCTTTTAATGACTTGACATTTCTTTTTGCAAGAACGTTACATTTATTTTTAACTAAAATAAAAGCATAAAATTTGACTGAGGAGATGTTTCTGAAGGTAATAATACTTGTTGAATAAGTAAAAGATTCTTAGATTGGATTCCAAGTTTCCACATTAAAAAGCTTAGCACTGCCATATGTGCCTATAACACTAGTGCAGGGTACTGGAAGACAAAATGGGAAGTATTGCTGAAGCTTATTAGCCAGCCAGCCTAGGCAAAAACTAGCGAACTCCAGATTCTGTGAATCTGCCTCTTGAGAATAAGGCAGAGACACATAGAACAGGATACCTGGTATCTACATGCTGGCTGCTATTTCTGTGCACAACGGAAAGTATATTCATGTACATACATGCACACACATGCATACACTTACCACATACATGCATATATATAGCACAAAACCCCACAAAATTGTGGGACAACAAGCAATGTGCACATTATACATATAGTGCATTTTATATATAATAAAAATATATAATTGTCATACACTATATATAATTATATAGTGATACTTAAATTTGGCTTGAAAAGGATTCTAAAATATGAACACATCACATTTTGTCACAAATAGCTATGTTGGTTCTAATATTTATGTATTTAAAAAGTTAGCATGAAATTGCACATACTACATGTGTCATGTACACTTGTACATGTACAGTTTATATGAAGCTTGCAATTTGGGCTGACAATTTTACTCCAAGAGCTATAAATTGAAAGCTCCAGGACTAGAAATGAGAAATCTCTTTTTCAAAAATGATTTTATTTATTCCAGCTGTTGCCCCCCTCATCCCCCCTCCCTCAGACTAAAGGACTGGAAGAAAGTTTTCCAAGCAATGGTCCCAAGAAACAAGCTGGAGTTGTCATTATAATATTTAATACAATAGACTTTCAATCAAGAGTTATCAAGTGTGATGGGAAGGACACTCCATATCCATCAAAAGAAAAATCTACCAAGTCTTAATTCTAAACATCTATGCCACAAATGCAAGGGCATCTGCATTTGTAAATGAAACTTTACTAAAGCTCAAAGTACACATTGCACAGCACACAATAATAGTGGGAGACTTCAACACCCCATTCTCACCAATAGACAGGTCGTTGAAGCAGAAAATAAACAGAGACACAGTGAAACTAATAGAAGTTATGAACCAAATGGATTTAACAGATATCTACAGAACATTTCACCCCCAAACAAGAGAATATACCTTCTTCTCGGCACCTCATGGAACCTTCTCCAAAACTGACCATATAACCAGTCACAAAACAGGCCTCAACAGATACAAGAAGATTGAAATTATACCATGCATCCTATAAGATCACCCCATACTAAGGCTAGACTTTAGTAACAACAGAAACAACCAAAATCCCACATACTCATAAAAACTAAACAACTCTCTGCTCAAAAATAACTTGGTGAATGAAGAAATAAAGAAATCAAAGACTTTATAGAATCCAATGAAAATTAAGACACAACTTATGCGACACTATGAAAGCTGTGTTAAGAGGAAAATTCCTAGCACAGAGTGACTTCATTAAGAAATTGGAGAGATCCCAAGCAAACAACTTAACAGCACACCTGAAAGGCCTAGAGCAGAAAGAAGCAAACACACCCAAGAGGAGTAGACCTCAGGAAATAGTCAAGGCTGAAACAAAGAGACCTATACAAAAAAATCAACAAATGCAAGAGCTGGTTCTTCTGGAACATCAACAAGATAGATAAACTCTTAGCAAAACTCCCAAAACAATACGGGCTGTGCTCTTGTCTGGGGGTGCCTCCCAGAGGCTAAATATATATCCCTGATGCTGAAGACATCATGTGCTTCAGATATAGGATCTGACCTGAATGTCTCCACCCTGAGGACTAGATTTAATAGTACCAGAAGGTAACATACAAGATTCCAAGGTAGAGAACACACACACACACACACACACACACACACACACATATATATATATATATATATATATATATATATATATATATATATATATATATATATATATATATATATTCCTAAGGATACAGAAACGGCATTCATATATTTGCTTATAGTATACTCAACATGGGAAAAACCATGCCTGATACTGGACCCTAGTCAACTACCTGGGGCTAGCGAGGTCATGGATCTTAGAAGAGATCCTACTACCACAAATTTATAAAAACAGCAGAATTTTAAAGTGGATTCTAAACGGTTATGCTTATACCCACAGTTAAGTACAACTCTAATCCCTTGGCAGAGAAACATTTCTTTGCAACAGAAAGAAAACATCACAGAAATCAACTGTTTAAACTGCAGACAATTTATTGTAGAGTTCTTAGCCCTGGTTAATATACCTCAACACAGGTCCTACACCTAAGGCTCAGAGAAGTTCACAGAAAAGTGGTTATAAAGATAGTAAGAACCAGTGGAGTAGGAGATCTTTCACAAGATTTTCTTTCCTGGAAATAACAGAGAAGCTTCACCTATGACACTTAAATAATATGGCTTGCCTAAAAAGACAATAGAAACAGACAATACTAACAGACATGCAAACATCAATAAGGAATCAACCCTAGACAAAGAAGTAGAGACAACTAAGAAATTCTGAGAAATAGCCCTCTCCAAGTATGAACCCCCTAATAGGTTATTAAATACTAACCAGTTAGCACTGAAATATTATACATGCAAGTAAAACTAAAGAGATTGAGTATAGGGCTAGAGAGATGGCTCACTGGTTAAGAACATTGACTGCTCTTCCTAGAGGTCCTGAGTTCAATTCCCAGCAACTATATGGCGGCTCAAAACCTTCTGTAATGGGATATGATGCCCTCTTCTGGAGTGTCTAAAAACAGCAAGTGTACTCACATATAAAAGAAATCTTTGAGAGAGAGAGAGAGAGAGAGAGAGAGAGAGAGAGAGAGAGAGAGAGAGACTGAGCTTGATATATCTATATCATCTATCTATCTATCTATCTATCTATCTATCTATCTATCTATCTATCTATCTGTTTAGGTGAACTCATAAGCTGCTACTTGTTTTATGGTAGAATCTTGCCTGGCTTTTCCAGAGTGCATCAGACCTGCCATGGTCAGAAGATACTCTTTCATTCTCAGCCACACTGACCTCTGACTCTGAGCCGTAGATTTGAAAAAATATAGGTTTCTCAGTTGAGCCTGGTGACCCTTATAACATTTACTCCACTCTGTCACTCTTAGCCATATATTGCCATTCCAGTCATTATTGTATTTCATAAGTAGTGGATAATGGAATACAAGGTAACATCTGAGTCCTGAGTTTAGAATCAGGGACAGAAAAATGATGATAACAAGATTCCTGCCTGTTGAGGCAACTATGTCAGCAGATATTTTCAAAATACTTTGGTAGACTCAGTGATATAGTTCTAAAGAAAACATATCTTTGTGAACTATTCTAGGTAGTGGAAGTTATCACTGTTCAATAGAAATATAATGTGAACTACATATGTGATTTAAGATTCTATGGTGGCCTTATTTGAAACAAAAATAAATAAAATAAATTTCAACAAAATTATACCAAAAATAGTCTTTCAATATGTAATTAATATACAATTATTAATGTGATGTTATATATTCCCTCTTTCATATTTCCTTTGACTAGGCAAATTTTAAGTGCTCAGTAAATGCATGCATAAAGTGGCTATCCTATTGGCAAACACAGACCTAACTTATCCAGCTTGCATTTCTCACATTTATTTCTAAAACACCTCTGTAGTCTGAATATTGTAACTGAATGTGTGTTTCTTGAGGGGGAGTAGAATGAGGAAGCATTGTCAGTTACGTTACTAGAGAGCAATGGACTCATTTAAGGAAAACAAAGTCCAACTTTGCAAAGGTATATATGTAGTAACTCAATACATTCTATAGAAATATACAAGAAAGATTTCTGCATCTGGAGTCAACCTCCTTGAGACACAAAATTTCAGGAATTTTTTTCAACTTAGTTATAAGATATGTAATCTGAATAGCTTAGGCCTGTGTTTGGCTGTGGACTGTGTTTGGCAAGAGGAAATAGCATGATATTCCAATTGTAAACTTAACTTTGTAATGAGCTTGTGATTTCAGGGCATAGCTCTTTACAATTGGATAAAAGAGGTCTAATAATTACAAATTGTATAGTGCTGAGCAGCAGGGAACATTTGTTAAAGGACCATTAAGAACTGTCATTCTTAATCTGCTGAGAAGACATTACTCTAGGATGATCTGAATTGGCATACACATTCTGTCTAGTCAGTGGATTTCAGTAAAATACAAAGTAAGTAGTAACCCACAGAGAGCTGGATAGAGTCTGCTCCTCACTGAGTATGTACATTTGTGTATATGTCATTAAGAGTGACAACTTGAATCTTGCTTTGAATCAAGTACTATGTTTATGTCTACTTTAACTCATTTGGAGCACTACTTGTGAAAATTTAACTTTATCAGTTTCTGTTCACTTCTTCTTTATTGATGACCAGCTGAGAAGTGGGTTAGACTACTGAGATAACAGGATTGTGGGAATAGTGATTATGAGCATGACTTTTTCTACCACCCGTCCTGACTGGCCTCACATTGAGCTATTGAATGCTTCTCACAGATTCCATGTAATCCTTCAGAGACTTTGTATCTCTACTTTCTCTATCTGAAAGGATTTGCCATAGATAGTGGTTCTCAACGTTCTTAATGCTGTGGTCCTTTAATACAGTTCCTCATGTTATGGTGACCCCCCAATCATAAAAGCATTTTGTTGATATTTCAGAACTGTCATTTTGCTACTGTTATGAATCATAATGTAAATATCTGATATGGCATCTCAAAGGGGTCATGACACACAGGTTAAGAAGCTCTGCTCTAGATATTCATGATGATGCCTCTGCATCACCCATTCTATATTATCAAATGCCACCTCCTCTGAGAGGCCCTTCCTCACTGCTGTTTTCCCTGTTGCTATGATAAACTCAACTGGCAAAACCAATATATAACAGAAAAGGTTGGCTCTGTTAGATGATATATTCTATCATAACAGAGAAAGTACAGTAAGAGAAGTGGGAAGTCACCAATCATATTGGATCTGCAGTATGGCAGCAAAGGGAGATGATAAGGTTCTCAGCTTTCATTCTTTTTACAAATTCAGAGCAGGACTCCAGCACTTATAATGATGTCAGCCACAGTTAAACTAGGTCTTCTTGTCTCAATTAACTTAATCTAGATAATCCCTTCAAGTATACCCAGAGGCTAATTTTAGAAGGTAATTCCTCACAGTCATTATCAGAGGCTTGTCTCTTAGGTGATTCTAAATCTTGTAATATTGACAATATTAACTATCTGCACCTATACCTATATTTTTCCTCTTAGGACTTATAACTTCCTAAAAGTATCTCATTTGTGCTTCTTTTTTCCATAAAATTCTACTTTATAATTTATATTATACCACATATTTTCTTGGTCTATCTTAACCCATCACCATTTTCTGAACAACTCTGAACACTAAAATAAAGAGGTTCCATGCACAAAATACTCAATCAACATAAGAATATAACTTAAAATTGCTGTCTAGTCATTGTCTTAATTCTATATGGTTAATTCAGATGACAACACTTGGGTTTAAGACACTCAAAAGGATTTGATTCACATGTTAATTAGGCTGTATGGATTGTTTATGTCTAGTATCCATTTTAGGTGTGTGTGCATGTGTGTGTGTGTGTTTGTGTGTATGCCCATATGCACACATACACGAAGGCATCAATCCATATATACAAAAAATGTAATCTTTCTATTTCTCAGTGTAGGTTGCATAATATGATAATTTCTAGTTCCTTATATTTCATGCCTGCATCTCCCATATTTCCCAGTGTGCTTGGCTCATATTTTGAAAGTATTTCCCAAATCAAAAAATAATCCATACATGTAAACTGCCACCAAATCATTCTATTAGTATACTGACATATATCACAAATTAACATACTTTTATTGATTGCCTTAGCATGGGCAAACTATGATTGTTTCTAATAAAATTCCAGAGTTCTTTAGTGCCCACAATCTTTCTGCACATAAATGCACTGTTTGTATTCCTTTCAAAACTCGCCATATGGAAATTCAATTTGGAAGAGAAGAAGGTCAGTCACCTTGCCTGGTACTCTTGATCTGTAGCAAGTAATTAACTTTCATTTTATAGTCACACAAATATATATTCTAAACAGCTTGCTCCCTAGGCAACATATAATATACTTAAAAATTATAAAGCTTCATTGCTGCTACAGAATGTTCAACTAATGTGTCCTTACCTCCCTATCAGCCTTGATTGGTTTGAAGTAGTCTATTTCTTCTGACAGTGAAAGATAAATCCTCCTCTTACATATTTTAAAATGACAGTCTCTCCACACATATTTTTTTCTCATTTTCTCATGCCCTCAGGAAACTATTTGAACTTAAATAAAGTATATAAAATAGCTCTCTTGGTCTTCAAAATGACACTCATTATGCCTTCTGTTATAAATGGTCAATCTAATTTCACAAAAATAATTGAACCAAGGAAACGAAATACATTTCAATATGATTTGTAATATCAATGATTTAAAAATTATTTGGGGAACCATAATATACCAAACTTTCTAACATAGTGATAAACATCTAAATACCTTGAATTGAGATAATAATAGTAACCAGACTTCATGTCCTTTGGCCAAGAAACCTCAGCAATGGCAAATAATACAACTTTATCAATAGGAAATATATTCCTCAAAACCATTATCCTCTACTGCCGATTGTCTCCATTAACTGAAAGATGAATTATCAAGCAGCTCTGGCATTGATCCAAAGAAAATGGGAAAAAACAACTAAATGCTTTAAAGTTTTAAAGATAACTTAGAAATAATATGTTAGACTCTCTTTAGCTCCAACTAAAAGTAGGTAAATGATTTTTAAATGGAATCTTTGGCTAGTGTCTCAGTTGTAGTTACCCACTCACATGATATATATGAGTGAAAGAAATACACATTGAATCTCCCAGTTTCTCTAATAATATGAAGAAAAAACATGACATGGTTTATAGACAGGTAAGGGTGAACATAAGGTTTCTTTGAAAAGTCGGTTGGAGAATCTTTTGGGTATATGCCCAAGAGTGGTATAGCTGAGTCCTCACATAGTACTATGTCCAATTATCTGAGGAACTGCCAGACTGATTTCCAGAGTGGTTGTACCAGCTTGCAATCCCACCAATAATGGAAGAGTGTTCTTCTTTCTCCACATCCTCGTCAGCATCTTCTGTCACCTGAGTTTTTGATACACATGCTCCTCTATGTTCATAGCAGCCTNATTTATAANAGCCAGAAGCTGGAAAGAACCCAGACGTCCCTCAACAGAGGAATGGATACAGAAAATGTGGTACATTTACACAATGGAGTACTACTCAGCTATTAAAAACAATGAATTTATGAAATTCTTAGGCAAATGGATGAAACTAGAAAATATCATCCTGAGTGAGGTACCCAATTATAAAAGAACACACATGATATGCACTCATTGATAAGTGGATATTAGCCCAGACGCTTGGAATACCCAAGATACAACTCACAAACTACATGAAACTCAAGAAGAAGGAAGACCAAGTGTGGATACTTGGATCCTTCTCAGAAGGGGAAACAAAATGCCCATGGAAGGAGTTACAGAGACAAAATGTGGAGCAGAGACTGAAGGAATGACCATCCAGAGACTGCCCCACCTGGGTATCCATCCCATAGACTACCACCAAAACCAGACACTAAGTCTGGCATGGGCTTTAGAAATCTCAGAACCTACCCCCAATGAAACCAGATGTCCCTCAACAGAGGAATGAATACAGAAAATGTGGTACATTTACACAATGGAGTATTTCTCAGATATTAAAAACAATGACTTCATGACATATTCTTATGCAAATGGATGGAACTAGAAAATATCATCCTGAGTGTGGTAACCCAATCATAAAAGAAGACAAATGGTATGCACTCACTGATAAGTGGATATTAGCTCAGAAGCTCAGAATACCCAAGATACAATTCATGTATGAGGCTCAATAAGAAAGAAGACCAAAGTGTGGGTGCTTTGGTCCTTCTTAGAAGGGAGATCAAAATACTCAGGGGAGCAAATACAGAGACAAAGTATGGAGCAGAAACTGAAGGAAAGGCCATTCAGAGACTTCCCCACCTGGGGATCCATCCCATATACAGACACAAAACACAGACACTATTGTGGATGATAAGAAGTACATGCTGACAGGAGCCTGATATAACTGTCCCCTTTTGAGAGGCTCTACCAGATCCTGACAAATACAAAGGTGGATGAATTGATCATGGGGTCCCTAATGGAGGAGTTGGAGAAAGGACTGAAGGAGCTGAAGGGGTTTGCAGCCCCATAGGAAAAACAACAATATCAACCAACCAGACCACCCAGAGCTCCCAGGGACTAAACCACCAACCAAGGAGTACACATGGAGGGACCCATGGCTCCAACAGTATATGTAGCAGAGGATGGCCTTGTCAGGCATCAATAGGAGAAGAGACCCTTGGTCCAATGTAGGGTAATGTGAGGCTGGGGAGGCAGGAGTAGGGGGGGTGGGGAACACCCTCATAGAAGCAGGAGAAGAAGGACAGGATAGGGGGTTTCTGGGGGAGAAAGAGGGAAAGGGGATAACATTTGAAAAATAAATAAATAAAATATCCAAGGGGGAAAAAAGAAAACAAAAGTTGGTTGGTTGCTGTTTTGCTGGGGCAAACACATGAAAGTGGACACAGGTGTGAAGGCTCAGACAGACACGTGAAGGAATGTTTTGCTGAAGCAGACACAGGAGAGAGGATGTTCTGCTAAAGCAAGAATGTGAAAGGACGTGAAGAATGACTCCTTGCTAACAACACACATGTATTTGTCCACCTTACATTGTGTAGTTTGGCTGCATAGAGAGAAAGACACCAAAAACCTTCTGGTGGTACACTGCAGTTTCTTGCCCCTTCAGAGAACTCACACTGATTGGATGCATTTGCTGAGGCAAGAGCCATGCTGAAGCAAGGCACATGGAGGACACATGATGTTTATAGGGTATACATAAGACTCCATGGAATGACAGAGAGAGAGAGAGAGAGAGAGAGAGAGAGAGAGAGAGAGAGAGAGAGAGAGAGAACATACTAGATAGCGGCGGACCGTGGAGAGAGAGAGAGAGAGAGAGAGAGAGAGAGAGAGAGAGAGAGAGAGAGAGAGCGCTTGCCTTGCTGGCACAGCTAGTTGTGCAATGCTTATGGGTCTCTTTTCCATGATCTTCACTTCCCTGAGAAATTCACAGCTGAGAACTTCTCCTGGTGTTCTTCCTGGTTCCTCCTGCTGACTCAAGCCAAGGCTTAGGACTGGCTGTCTCTGCTAGGTAGTCCCACCAATGTTGACTTGTGTTTGCTATTCTGACTCTACAGAACTGGACTGCTAATGTATCCTTGAAGTGGATTGAGCTACCATGGCTAACCTGTGAACTGAACTCCTGATTTCCAATATAACACTGATAAAAGTTGCTCCAAAAACCTTTCTAAACAGGATCACTTCCCCTACATCCTTTCTTTCCACTACTTCTGGTGGGTAGTGGGCTATAAAGGAAGTTAAAATGTTTAAGAACCATCATTAAAAATAATGTTTGAAAATTTTAAAGTTAAAGACGGGTTTACTTTTTTCATTTTTGCTTTTTGGTAGAGTTTGAGAAAACAGAAAAGAGGCCATATCCAATTTCTGCCCTGGGCACTGTTCTAACATTCTCTCCAGTGACCTCATAACTTCAACTGTTGACTCTGTGCATACATGTTTTTACAATTTAATTTTAGGTTTAATATTCTTTCCTAACTTCAAACCTCTGTACTAAGCATTATTATCTGGATGCCACATCAGTCCCTGGAACCCCATTTCTCTAGGGATGAATCACTTCATTCCTGTCATCCTACCTCAAACCATCTTTTCAACTAGTCATCAATAAAATACAGATCCAGCTACAATCACTTGTAAGCTAAGCAAAGAATCTCCTAAATATTTTAGTGGATCCACAGTTCTTTCAGTTATTGTGGCTATAAATCATAACCATTTGAAAATAATTTTCCATTAATTCAATGGACAAATAGACCTCTTAGTACACCTATATTCATGAGTGCATGTTTCTAGGAGACACGATATCATAACAAACTCCCAGATTCTCTGGCCCTTACAATCTTTTTGTTCACTCTTCCACAATGATCCCTGAGCCTTAAGTACAACTGTTGTTACTAAATTTACAAGTTCTTGTTAAGGAACCTCTATTGACTTCTTGCTGTAAATAATTGAGACTCTTACAGTACCACCTTAATTGAGAAACTATTTCTCATCTTCATTATAAAAATCCATTCCAATTTGTGTCCTTGATACATATTTTGCATTTCCTACTCATTTGTTTTGAACTGTTAGTAAATTTATCATTAATAATATATTGAATAATATCATATTTTGATATTATTCACTTTCCTTAAAACACCCAATAATGCCATTTGCTATCAAATTTAATTCCCTAAAGAAAACTGATCATATAAACTTCTTAGAAAAATAATTATTTTTCTGTTTCTTAATAAATTAAATGCAAATACCTAAGTGTGGCACCCATAGTTTTCTAAAATATAGCCTCAAAACTACCATTCTGGCTTCACCACCATTATCTACCATAGCTAAGCTCCAAAGAGCCCAAAATATTTTCTTTGCTTCAAGTCCATTCTGTATATTACAAAGCAATACTTTGTTCACCCTTCCCCTCATCCTTGCCCATCTCTGTCATGCTTCAAAGCACAAAATAAACATAAATGTCTATCTCTAATAGGAATTCCAATGTGAAGTCATTCTTCATCAATCTAGCCAAATTTAACTTATTTTTAATCCATTTATTTTCAAAAAAATATAGAAATCATTAAGAAGAAAATTAAAATCATCCATAAGCTCCCAAACCATTAACATGTTGGTTCCACACATTCTTTCTCTAGGTATGAATACATGCATACATATTCACACACATTCATACAATTCAGATTATATAATTTATACTTTTGGGAAATCTGGTAATTTCATTTCATGCTTCATGAATATTTCCCAGGTAGTTGTTTGACATCTTCAATATGATTTTAATAACTGTATAATTTTGCCTTATTAATATAACCAGATAATCACATACCAGTTATTTATATTTTAACTTTGAAATATTATTATCAGATACTGTTATGGACAAATAGAAACTAAATTTTTGAAACAAATAACAAGTTAAAAATTTAAAGTTTTATTTTGCTTTTATTAATAATGCCATATTACCTTATATAATGTGTGATCATATTCCTGCATAATGATAATACAAAATATTTCTTAGTCTTCTGATAGAAAATTAAGCTACATTATGTCAATTCTTCTACATAGTTTTATGGCTATCTTACATTTATAATACTGCCAGATCTTACCCTAACAGAGATCTAGATTTTAATACCTGTAGCAGTTATAAAGCTCCTATGTTTACTAAGCAGAGAGTAAATATTTGTCAAAAAGGATTAGCGGAATCTTAAGGAAGTTCTCCCATGTTGATACTTTTCTATCCATGTGGATAGAGCTCTTGGTGCCACTTCAAAGATATTGGCAAGAATACTTATATTAGTCTAGGACAAGAAATTGGCTCAGGCAAGAATTTGACATTGGGCTAGGGCAAAGACAAGGCTCAAGATGAATAAGGCTGAGGAATGTGTTCCTTGTATCTGGATCATCTTGATAAATCCCTAGGTACAATGACCATGGGATTTTGTTTGTTGCCTTGTTTGTTCCTTGACTAGTTTGCTTCTGCGTTATTTGTCCCTTGATCTAGAACTGGCCCTATTCTTTGTATGTACCTAGAATCTAATAATCTTTTCTTTCTTTAATCACCCCCTCCCTCCCTGTTGACTAACTAGGCGTGTCTGGTCATATCCACATCATTCTGTAGGACTTCTGTGTATAAACCAGAGTTACATGACTAGGGAAAGTAGAGACAGGCATGAGCACAGCCCTAAGGAGCTGAGAGCAATCCCACTGTAACTGGCTAACTAAGCCTCCAATTTCTAAAACTCTGTAAATAGAGATACAAAACTCATAGTCCATTGGCTTAATTAAAAGACCTCTGACTGACATTTTCAGGTGCAAGAGGAGAGCTGGTTTAGCAGCCTTCTAACTGAGTCAGAATGAGTTAATATACGCTTGTTTTCTTGCAGCAGTACACTTGTTTGGCCTGACGTGGCAGTTGCAACCAGTTGGACAGATCTATGCGAATGGAATTAGCAATGGGAACCCAGGGACCGAGTCCATGGATACTACTTACTCTCCCATTGGAGGAAGAGTTTCTGACAAATCAGAGAAAAAAGGTACAGTGACCAAAATGATTGATGAATACTTGATTAATTTTTTTCCTAAGTTATTAGGGCCATATCTGGGTTGGCTCCCCTTCACATTAAATTTCATTATCACTTAAAAGAACTACCCTATGTGAAGAGAGTAAGTCCACTTCTTGTGAAAGCAAATTTTCTTTGTCTCCAGTGCTCTTGAGTATAAACCAATTAAAGTTTTCAAATATGTTGCCAATTTTGAAAATAAATAAATATTTATAGAGTGAAACTTTCGATACAATAAAATTTTCATTTCACATATAACTACCCTGAAGCAATGTGGGATTTTGATTAAGTTCCCTTATGTCCTAGCCCAGCACTTATTTATAAATAACATTTTACGAAGGGTATATAGGAATTCCTTCTGTTTATAATAAGTAAAGGCAGTTTCTGGCTCATGGAAAGGTGAATGTTTATAACAAAATGTGATAACAAGAATTATTTTCTAGTTGAGAAATGTGTATTCTTCCTTGTTGAAAGAAAATTAATTTGATAACCCAATCACAAAAGAAGTCACTAGATTTGCACTCACTGATAAGTGGATATTAGTCCAGAAACTTAGAATACCCAAGATACATTTTGCAAAACACAAGAAAACCAAGAAGGAAGACCATCGTGTGGATACTTCATTCCTCCTTAGAATAGTGAACAAAATACCCATGAAAGGATATAGATACAGAGACAAAATTTAGAGCTAAGATGAAAGGGTGGACTATCAAGAGACTACCCCACCGGGGGATCCATCCCATCATCAGCCACCAAACCCAGATACTATTGCACATGCCAGCAAGATTCTGCTGAAGGGACCCTGAGTTAGCTGTCTCTTGTGAGCCTATTCCAGTGCCTGGCAAACACAGAAGTGGATGCTCACAGTCAGCTATTGGATGGAACACAGGGCCCCCAGTGGAGGAGCTAGAGAAAGTACCCAAGGAGCTGAAGGGGGCTGCAACCCTATAGGTGGAACAACAATATGAACTAACCAGTACCCCCTGAGCTCGTGTCTCTAGCTGCATATGTAGCAGAAGATGGCCTAGTCGGCCATCATTGGGAAGAGAGGCCCTTTGGTCTTGCAAACTTTATATGACCCAGCACAGGGGAAGGCCTGGGCCAAGTAGTGGGATTGGGTGGGTAGGGGAGAAGAGGCAGGGGGAGGGTATAGGGAACTTTCGGGATAGCATTTGAAATGTAAATAAAGAAAATATCTAATAAAAAATTTAATAAAAAAGAAAATTAATTTGAGTCTTCAATTGTTTAAATTAACCAAAATGAGAATAAACTAGAAGACTTATTTATTAAAAATGCCACAATGCTAGCATTGTTAAATTCTAATTTATAATAACTGATTTTAGTCTTAATAAACAAGTAAAAAATAACTAGAACCTTGTGTTATGATTTTTTTTGAAATAGGCTTAAGTGCAAAGCTATGCATATCATGTAAAACTTTAGTATGTCTGGTTTTAAAGTAGAAATTGAGAACAAAACTATCCTGTTTTGGTTCTGGTTTTGGCTTTTGGTTTGTTTTGTTTGTCAAAACAGGGCTTCCCCCAACTAGCTCTGTAGACCAAGAAAGCCTTGAATTTATAAAGGCTTCCTCTGCCCTCTTAATTTTGGGATCAAAGTTGTGAGCTACCTTTCCTGCCTCTACCCTCTATTTCTGTAAGATAAAATCAAACAAATAAATGAATGAATGAAGTAAATATTATCCTTAAGAAACTTATATCTTTATAGAGGTGATAAGTTTTGTTTTGCTTTATTAGTTCTAAATACAGAATCAGTTTATTTCCCCCTTATTTCACTGCTTAGGCTGAGTGTTTGCTGGTTTGCGGTGCTTTGTTTTCTTTTGTTTTGTTTTGTTTTGTTTTGTTTGTCTGCTTTTGGAGAGATAACTTTGTTTTGTTCCATGATTTAGTAAAAGTGAATGTTTAAGGTTCAAAAAAGATGAGACTTTTGTTCAAATTTCCAATTCACAGTGCACTTTGATTTGCATCTCATTTCAGAATACTTAATTCTAGCCAGGACTGACCTTTTCCAGAAGTTTCACTGTTACTGCTATAAGGAGGCGGGGCTGAAGGAAAGGGTCAGAAGGGAACAAGGAAAGGACCAGACTAAGCTCAGACTTTTCTTCTTTGTCCCTTTTTATCTACTTTTCCTTTCTTCTTTCTTCTTTTTTCTTTCTTATTTGATTCCTTCACATCTGAAGACATAAAAGCAACCATCTGGTATTATCTTTCTAGGGACTTTCTTGTCATTCATGGTGAAAATCAGAAATACCTGTTTAAAGAAAATGGAAAATGCAAGACAGCAAAAGATGATCACATAGTTGTCATACGATTATATTCAACCTTGCGTTTGAATGCAAATGTCTCATACTTTTCCCCCCCAGAAACTAGGTTGAAAATGGAGTCTAAAACATTAAGTAATTCTGTGTTCCAGACAGTTTACTTGGATTGCATCATGAATGCAACATTATGCTTCCCATATTTAAGGGGAAAACAGAGGCAAAGAGAGGTTAAGTGATTTACTCATGCTCAAAAAGCTAGAAACTACTTGATTGATCCCAGACTCTATTCTCTTAACTGTTTTTTACAGTCTCTTATTGTGCAGCTTTGGCACAGTAAAATGCTACAAAAAAATTTTCCCCTTGAAATGAACCCAATGAAAATTGTTTTATATTTCTGCTGAATTATAAAACAAACATGGAAAACTACTTCAATTTAATAATTTATTTTTTGAAGACTCATTATGTGTGACCCCTTTTAGGTCAACCACACATTCCAGGGCTGGCCCCATCCCTAAAGGTAACAGGGCAACATATACTAGACTAGATAAAAATTAAAAAGAAAATTCAAAGTTGTATTTTTAGGAAGATGAGGGTACGTAGGATGCATAGAAGGAGTAGGCAGAAGGAAAGTGAGTGTGATCAAAATGTAATAAATTGTTAAAGAATTATAAAATATTATTTTAAGAGGTACAATTATTAATTCACATACTACAAAAGCATAAGTGAAGCTATTTAAGGAGAAGAAACAGCAGCAAAAGCAAGGAGTAAAAGGTATAATGAAGAAAGATAAATTACAATAAAGATACACACAAACATACAAACATATGCAAAAATAACAAAATCCATTACTTTGTATGCTAACTTAAAATTTACTTAAATATAAGACAGAAAACTTGGGATTTTTTTTTTACTTGTTGAGAATTTTGTAAATGCATTTTGATCATATTCACCCCCCAACTCCTACCAGATCTACCACCTTCCCTATTCATCCAACTTTCTGCCCTTTTTATTGTTAATGGCCATAACATACAACTAGCACTGTCAAATATTCCTGGATATGTGGCCTTCCACTACAGCATGGTCAACTTAGCCAGGGCTACACTCTTAAAGAAATTTAACTCTCAGCAGGTATCATTTGCCAAAAACTGCTCAACTAGGGATGGAAGTTCCTGCCCACTTTCCCTTCCATATTGGGATTTAGTCTGGCTGGAGCTTTTACTAGTTTTGTGTGCTATCTAGACTACTGTTGAGTTCACATGTGCAGCTGCCCTGTTTTGTCCAAAAGACCCAGTTTCCACNTAATCATCTACTGCTTCTGGCTCTTATATTCTTTCTTTCCCCACTTCTGCATTCATCCCTGAGTCTTGGAGGATGAAATATANTGTAGATATTTCATTTAGTGTGGAACATGCTATAATTTCTTATTCTCTGTACCTTGACCAATTGCCGATCTCAGTGTTAATCATTATCTACTAATAAGGGTTAAGAGATACTTTAATCTATTCATAAAATAATAAATCTCAGGAGTCAGGCCACCTGATGCCATGTATACCAAGTTATGAGTTTCAATTAAGTTTNTAGAAACCTTAACTATAAATACATATGATGATTCTGTTATACTGAGATTTTACTATATATTGTTACATTTACTAAGTAAAAACATAGCTCTTTTTAAAAATACTATGTCCATATGAAAGAGAACCACACAGAAGAAATAATACATCATAAGGATATTTTTAAATGATCAAATGATTCCATTAAGAATGCAGTCCTGGAAACTTGTATAAATTTTGTATGCTCTAACTTATGAAACTGACAACTAGGTCATTGTTTTTACATTGTTTTCCTTAATCCCNAAGAAGTTCAATTATAACACTGACGTTAAGAACCCAGGACTTATAGTCTGACAGACACAGCTCAGTATCATGCATAGGTTCTNCAAACTCAAGCAACTGATTCCTAAATTAAGTACAATGAAGACAGTGAATAGAACCTCATATGTCTTTGTAAAGACTAAATGGAATGATGAATAGAATGTGTGTATCTCACTGTCCCTAGCACATTGTTTAACCTAGCTATAGTATTTATTGTTTCAAAACTGGGAAAATAACTTGAGTATCAACTTTTCTTCTTGGAAAATAAATAATGGTTTAGTTCCTGAACATTTAGGCTCCATGNATTATCAATTGTTCACCTATTATGTTTAAATTAATGCCATAGTAAAGGTCATAGATAAATAAAGTAGTTTTTAAATCACTTCCCAGTAGAATGCATTCCCCAGTTATGCTTT
>NC_034613.1:34039599-34040925 GCF_900095145.1 Mus pahari | reverse complement strand
GGGGGGGCATGTTCCAGCCTCATCAAACAGCAGAACTTGACAGCTTTGGACATGTAGCTCTGGCTTTTGATTCAAAAATAAAAGGGACTAGTGAGACAATTGATGCTGATTAGCTGCAGCTAAGAAATTAGTGGTGATTAAGAAAAGACCAGCATCATTGTGGTAGAATCTTCTGGGAAGTGTTTTAAGAGAACAAAGAGGATGTGTTCCAGAGGTAGCCAAGGTTGTACCTCATACTGCAGCTAAACTTAGTAATAATTTAAGAATTACCCAGGAGGTACGGGTTTTGAAGGTATGAAGGGGTCATGGAGAGCAGCTGAGGCTTGGCACTGTGAGAGGCCAGGAAAGGCCATTGGTGAAGGTTAAGCCTCAGTTGCAGTTGATGGCCCAGGACTGAAGGGATCATGCAAAGGAGTTGAGGCTTGGCACCATGAAGAGAGCCTATGAGAGGGTATTGGTTGCAGCAAAAGACCCCAGTGTATTGGAGATGCCAGTGNCACAGGATGATCACCAAGAACAGCAGCAGCAGTGGAATGGAGTCAACCAGAGTATAGAGTGCTACAGAGGGCAGAGCTGGAGAAGTGACAAGCCTTTTGGAGGGGACCAGAAGATTGGAACAAGAAGCTATAGCGTTGAANTTGTCTTGGAGACCCCCAAATGTTCGAGATGCCAGAGCTGTGGGATATCTACTGAGAAAANCTGCTAATAGGGAGTTGAACCAGCCCAAGAGAAAGAAGTTTGTTGCAGTCAACAATGATGAAAAAGGAGGTGGAGATCTGAAGACCGCTTTGACATCAGACAGGAGATGCAGAGTTTGGAATTTGTCCAGCTGGTTTCCTGTCTTTCTTTGGGGATTATAGTTAAGTGAGTGGATGAATATCAGAAGAGACCTTGAACTTTGGACTTTTATTATTGTTGAGACTGCTATAGACTATGAGAACTTTGGAAGTTGGACTAAATATATTTTGCATTATGCTATGCTTAGGTATGGCCCCCATTGACTCATGTGTTTCAACAGGCCTATGGGGGCCAGGGAGTGTAATGTATGGTTTATATATGCTTGGTCCAGGGAGTGGCACTATTAGGAGATATATCCTTGTTGGAATAGGTGTGTCACTATGAATATGGNCTTTAATACCCTCATCCTAGCTGCCTGGAAGGGTCCTCATAGCAGCCTTCAGATAAAAACATAGAACTCTCATCTCTGCCTGCATCACACCTGCCTGGACTCTGTCATGCTCCCACCTTAATGATACTNGACTGGATCTCTGAACCTGTAAGCCAGTCCCAACTAAATGCTTGTTTTATAAAAGTTGCCTTAGTCAT
>NC_034613.1:34034241-34039299 GCF_900095145.1 Mus pahari | reverse complement strand
TGGGCACTGGAACTTGGTTTTATTTTATGTTTATCTTGTCTATCATTGTAACAACATAATGCAAAATAAACAAATGAGTTGCTAGAGACCTTCTCAGCATGTCTGGTTGAGGCAAAAAAAAAAAAAAAAAAAAAAAAAAAAAAAAAAAAAAAAAAAAAAAAAAAAAACCAGCACCAGCAATGACTCAGTATATTCAGGCTAAGGCCACAGGAGAGTTTTTGCCTTCAACTTGTATAGGAAATGGAGAAAGTAACATCTGGGATGATTTACAGGTAGGAATTGTTTTGCAACCAAGGGAAGTCTCAGTTAGATTACTGTATAAGGAAGGCTTGTGTCTATGACTAGCTTCTTTCAAATTAAAAAAAAAAAAAAACCAACGCTATTTTAATGTCAGATATTTTTTCATGAACAATGAACAGGCATCCCATTTCAACAGTCACACAATAAGGGAAAAGCTTGGTCTCATAGGCAAGTCTTTAATTTTGAATTAATAAAATGTAACTATATCATTTGCCTCCCTTCTACTCATTCCTACAATGGCCGCGCCCATGAACTCAATCCCCTTCTAAATTTAGTGCCTTCCTTTATTTAACCATATACATATGAATGAATAAACAAAAGAATGTAAAAACATGTTAAGTCCATTCTGTGGTACCTGCATGTATTTTTGTAGAGTTGTCCACTTGGTATTAGATAACCAATCACATGGCTTATCCTTCATCTTTAGTTGCTTGTAGCTCTTTATCTAATGGTGGGTCCCTTGAGATTTTCCCCATCTTAAGTAGGACAGTTCAATGATGTTGATTTTGTTGAGGTTTGTTTAAACACTCATTTTGTTGAGAATTCATAGGAATAGCTTCCCTGTTGTTGCTAGAAAGCTCTCAGAGCAGACTTCCCAATTTGCTGGGTATTACAATCTTTCTACACCCTCATCTGTAGTGTTCTCTGAGCCTTAGGTGAGGGCAGTTGTAGTGTGGATTTATCAATTGATTGTGCCAGGCACCCAAAAGTCAATTGTTCTCTGTATGTTGACCATATGTGGATTTCTGTAAAGGCCTTTATCTGCTGCACAGAGAAGCTTCTTTGATGTAAAGTAAAAGGTACAATTACATATGGGCATAAGGATAATTATGCAGAATAGTTAAGAATAAGGCCATGAATCTTAGATGAAAACAAGCTTACTGCCATTGTCATAGGCAAATCTTATTAGGAGGAATGGACAGGATACTTTTACCTCACATGCTGTTTAAAGAAGAGTGTATTTTATGTTTTCAGTGCATCCTATGAGTGTGTGTGTGTGTGTGTGTGTGTGTGTGTGTGTGTGTGTGTGTGTGTGTAGTAAACAGTTTCCCAGAACACTAAAAGTTTGGGGATATTTCTTAACTATTATTTCTCTAGCATCAGGATCAAGTAAAATCCTAACATTTTTAGTAGCTATCTGACTGAGGATAAAATTTATTGAGAAGTTCAACAATGAATTCTTCCAAGTTGAATGTCAAAATAGAACACCGGAACAAAGAAACGTGCTAGGAAAAAAGAACTGAAATATACCAAAGGCAGCTTCAGGGTTTTTACAGTTTTGCAAAATACTGGCCTTGGTGGGGCGAGTGGCATTTCTTTGAAATTCATTCCAGAAGATCTATCTTTGCAACACTGAAGGGGAAAAAAATGATGCTTTCTAGTCAGTTTCTGCTGAATATATGACCATGTAAACAACACTCCATTGATTGATATGACACAATTTATATCTTGTCCTGAACATTCTGTAGCCAAGTCCAGATAGCAACTGTAGCTTCACTTCTCTTGGATCTAGTTTCTTATTTGAAAAATGGGGAGTTGGCTTTTAGCTCCTTAAGAGAGTCCAGGAGGAAAATCCTTTTGCAAAATAAATATTGGTCAGAAATTACTTGTGCAAACACATCCACAGAGGCCATAGTTCTGTAGATCAAATAAGAGAGGGAAGTACACCCCTGTCAAACCCCTCTTTCCTTTACTCTTTAATGGCTATTAAAGCTTTGACAAACATATCATCATACCAGGACCAGCTCATATTTCTAAATTTGCCCCCAACTGTATCTGTTATGAGACCATGAATCCAAATCTGTAGTTAAGGAATAATAATTAGCCCATTCAAGTAACAACAGTCTTATTTTTTCAGGAGGTATATATTGTTAAAAATTGTTGAAAAGTATGTTTGTAAGGTCTGCCACTTAGGTACTTGCTGAGAATTCTGTTAAATTGAAGTAATTGATTCCTAGTTTTTGTCTACTAATTTTAGAATTTTCTGACATGTGTGTAACAAAGCAGGCTGCACTTAGCGAGCATTTATGATCTTAAAATACCTTAATGTATTTCATCTACATGTGAGTTTTATGCGGTGGCAGCTATTGTTATCTCTGTCTTGCAGTTAAAAATGAAAACAAGTAAAGGTTAAGTAACCTGCTTTGCATAATTGTCAGAACCATGGATGGAACTGAGTTAGGGGCCCAGTTTTCATCTTATTCTTATCTCAATATATTTTGAGCCTCTTTTTTTTATGTTTAAGGAAATTACTTTCTCCAGGCCAGTTGTTTAACTAACAGCTATCTTTGCATACACAATACAAATATGGACCCTTTTCATAGGGATGCTTTGCAAATTTAAGATTTCAGCCCAAATATCTCCATTTGATGAGCACATTTATTAAAACACATACACACCATTATGAAATATAAAATTAAGAACAGTACAATATGTACCATTTGAACTGCCTTTCATTGTGGACTGTAGAAAAGAGTGGCAAAGGGAAAATACAGAAGGGGAGAGAGTAGACTATTTTTCTTTGCTTTGTCTTTCCTGAGTAAAGAAATTTATGTAGTGATAAGTGTGAACCTTTAATGGCAGGTTAACTTCTACATTTATTTAGTGTTTTGCCAATGTTGATTTTTACAGACACAATCTGTGTCTGTTAAAAGTCATCAGAGAGGCTTCCAGCAGCAGATGGGAGTGAGAGTAGAGGCCCACAGCCAGACATTATATGGATAGAGTGTCTAAATTGGAGTTCTCCATCAGCACCCTCCCCTCAGAGCTCAGGAAACCCTATAGAAATGGGGGAGGAAATACTGTAGGAGACAGAGGAAATGGAGGACAACAAGAGACTATGGCCCTCTGAATCAACTAAGCAGAGGTCAGATGGGCTTACAGAGACTGAAACTGCAAGCACAGAGCTTTTAATGGTCTGAATCAGAATCTCTGTATATATGATATGTTAGCTTGGTCCTTCTATGAAATGGTGTATCTCTGACTCCTTTGCCTGTTCTCAGGGCTCTTTCCCTCCTATTAGGTTTCCTTGTCCAACCTCATTAGGAAGATACTTTTCCTTGTCTTAATTGTATCTTGTTTGGTGTTGTCTGACTGTTGTCTCCTTTCTGAACAGAAAACTGAGGAGGAGTCAATATGGGGAAGAGTATAGTTGAGGAGGAGCTGGGAGCACTGGAGGGAGGGGAAACTGAGATGTATAGTATGGGAGAAGAAACTATTTTCATAAATAAATAAATAAATAAATAAATAAATAAATAAATAAATAGTCTGGAGGAGACAAGCCCTCTGTGGCACCAAATGAAAAGATTGTACCACTTGCACACAGGTAATCACTGTTCATTCAGATGGAACACAGTCCCACAGTGTTCAGGTTCTTCAGTATTGGTTCATAGGACATATGGATATTAAAATGCACTCAGCTGCACTTTGAGTAAACCCAATGTTCCAGTGTCTTTTATTTAAAGGATATCAGAGTATAGGACACTGGTAAAATTGGGAATAATTCATATACACACAGTAAACCACATGAATAAAATAGTAGTAATGCACTAACAAAGAAAACATTGTTGAGAGCTTAACATTATTATTTTTAAAGATTGATGTCAAATTACAGTAAATGCTACCTATAGTGATATATAGATGTCTCTATTACACAAGGCTTCAGAGGGCCCAGCTAGAGTGCTGCAGCTTGTTTTCAACTATATTAAATCACTTTATCAATATATTTCAGTTTTAACAAAAGCTATTCTAAAGCATAGTGGAGACCTGACTTCTAAAGCAGATTTATAAAATGGGTTCTCAATGCTAAAAGGCAAACTTACTGTATAAAAAATTCATGCTAAATGTCCTTGATCATATATGTTTAATGTGTGATTCTCATTTCAGCTTAAGTATTATGTTATTTTCAACCAATATGTACCTTTCCTGTGATGACATCATAAAATAAGTCTGTCTTATGGGCCCTTGACCTTAATATTCTACCTCAACAAAGCTACTAGTATAGAATAGCATAAATACCATCCAAGGCTAGTGCTTCCAAAGCTGGGGAATCTTCCTATATCATCCTTGTAATTTTATAGGCTTTTAGAAAAAAATCAGCTCACTGTAGAATTTATCACCCATGTGTATGTCTGACTCTAGTGATTATCCACTTGTATTAAAACTTATGTTATTTCTATAGAAATATCAACTATTTGTCAGCATTTTCACAAAGTAATTTTATTCAAGTTAACTGAAAATTTCCTTTCAAAATGAAGTCTTGCAATTTCATTGTTAAACACAAGGTTAACCACACAATATTGAATAACCAAGTTGAGAGTTTTTCCCTAAGAAAGACTTTTCCCACTCTCACCATTCCTTACTTGCCTGTAGTTCTTTTCAAGGACTGAGGTCCTATGAGATTTCCCCTTTCCATGTTGTCCTGCATATTGATATCATCCTTGTTTGGGCCCTTTTTAGGCAGCCATGTAGATGAGATTTTATGGGTGTAACATCTCTAATATTTCTAGGAAATAAATTCTCAGTACATTCTTCTGATTCCCCTGGCTCTCCTAACAATTCCATTCCCTCTTCTGATATGATCTCTGATACCAATGGTCACCCCTGAAATAATACATAATATGGATGCAATACGTTATATGTATATATTTAGGAATATCTCTGTGTGTATGTGTGTGTGTGTGTGTGTGTGTATGTGTCTGTCTGTCTGTCTGTCTGTCTGTCTGTCTCTCTCTCTCTCTCTCTCTCTCTCTCTCTCTC
>NC_034613.1:34019601-34034186 GCF_900095145.1 Mus pahari | reverse complement strand
TATATATATATATATATATATATATATATATATATATATATATATATATATATATATTTGCTTTGCCTCTATATTTCTCATAGGCATTTGTATTTGCTTCTTTATCTTTCTTCTACCACCTATCTTCCCTTTGTCCTTTGACCGGCCTTTTCCTGTCTTCATTATATATCCTACTGAAGTTGTCTTGTTCAGATTCACACACAGGTACCATCTTTCTTACTTAGACCTGGAGAAGGAAGAATAAATTAAAATGTTGGGTTGACAGAGAAATTACACCTGACCACATCAGTCCTCTTTTAAAGAAATTGGAAGGCAGCTAAAATGAAAAGCTTAGTATTCAGAAACGCAGAAACCTTTTATTTTAAATGTTATGTCAATTAAGTTTATATTTAACGGTGCTAAGTACTGTAGAGCATTAACAAATGAAGCAGAAAACACAGTTGCTACCCTTAAGGAGTGTGATTAAATAGGAGAGCTGAAAGAAACATGCATACAGATACCCGCTATGCAAAATAGCATACACCTAACTGTTATATAGAAATAGAAGTAAGATGATTAAGTATTTAAAGGCTTAACATGAAAAACAAAAGTATGAAAGGGTAACTCTTGCAGTGGTCTTAGCTAGACCTTGGAAAGCAAGGTGGATAATTCAATCCTGATAAGTACATATGTAGGAGAATGGAATAGTAAGTAGAGTCACAGGGAAAAATGCAGGTGCTAAAAGTCTATATGGTATGTATGTAATGAAGCAATACTGGTACTACATGGAAACAGTTTGGCAAGAAAATGAAAAAAAAAATAGTATAAGTAGGAAAAGGTCCACCATGTAAGGCACTGTTTTCACAAGGAGAAAGATTTGTGCTTTGAAGACAAAGAATAAGTTGCCAATAGAGAGGGGGAGATTGAAGATACTAGTAAGAAAAGAGACTGTGAAGGGACTAAAGTCCCAGAGGCAACACATGTGCAGAGAGAAACCGCTGGGATAAACTAGTGTATCAGACTGTGTGCTGGACTAGTAAGAAAGACACGTGAGATATTTTTAAAAAGATAAGAAATGGTTCCTCAATAAAGAAGGCACTATAAATGTTCAATAAATGCTATCACTTATTTTTATTATTCTTATAATTGCTATTCTCTGAAATGAGTTTTGTCTGTGAAAAATGTTAATTTCATATTATTGAATTTCTTCTGTGTTCCTAAATTTTACATATCAAAGGTTAGAGCAACATGACAACCAGTGAAAATCAATACCTGTGAAAGCTGCCTCTTTGTCTGGAGGCCAGGTATTACAAGTTATAAAACTTCCTCATTGCTCTCAACTACATGATAAATAGATAATCATCTAATTGTTAATAAATATCCAGTTAAATGACACCAAGAATTTGGACAGTTGTTAAGTGCTCTGTATACTTTACCTTCCAAAAACATACTCTAAGGTATATAGCAAACCAGAGTGAACTCCTGCCACCACATCAAAGTCGAGAATAATATGATTTTTGACACATTAGCTGTATCTACATAACTATCTGATATTACATATAAGATGTAGAAAGCAATTGTCCTTCGAGGTACTCTCTTCCATTCATACTTTGTAAGAGTTCTGAAAAGTGAGTAAGTAGTTCAGCCTTCTAGGTATCACCTACAGACCACTCAAAAATACATGAAAATTCTTGAGACATTATATCATAGTGTGTGTGTGTGTGTGTGTGTGTGTGTGTGTGTGTGTGTGTGCAAATATGCCCTATCAATTGTACCTCTTAATAATAGTTCTGTAACAGTTATGTTGACATATAATTTATACAACCATACAATTTACTCCCTTTAAAGTCACAATCCAGGGAATGTTAGTATGTTCATAGTTATTTGCCATCACTATTATTTAGTACTTGAACATTATTATCATTCTAAAGAATTATAAGTATTGTACAGAACTCTTATATAAAAATTATCTTCACAAATTTCTACATTTTCATATAAATAGAATTATGTGATATATAAACATTTGAGCACAAACATTCTCACTGAAATGTTCTCATAGCTCTTGTAATTAATACAGGTCACACTTAGTCTTTTTATGGATGAATAACACTCCATCAATTGAATATACAAGATTCTGTTCAGGCATTCATTATTTGAGAGACCTTTACATAGATTTTAATTTTTAGACTACTATGAATAATTCTGCTATAAATATTAATGCACAAATTTTTAAATGTTTGTATTGTTTGAGTATTTTGTAGACAAATATAATGTGCCTTGAAGAGGGGCACTACCCATTCCTTCTTCTCCATTAATATCCTAACACATCCACCACTTTTACATCCTGATTTCATGTTCTCTTTTGCTGAGTCCAATAAATCTACTTGTTGCTGCTTATATGTGCACTGCTGTAGGACCAATCTATTGGAGCATGGGCAGGCTCTCAGGGGTCACATCTGTGAAGAAAACTGAATCGTTCTCTCCTAGCAGCCATACATTTCTAATAGCTCCTTAACAAGGGATAGTACTTCAGCAACCCCTCCCAAATCTATGCTAAGATTTTGTGTCTTGATAGTATAGAGGTCTTGTGCATATAGTCACAGTGGCAGTGATTTGATGTGTGCAAAAACATTGTAATATCAAGGCAATACAGTATTGTTCAAACTTTTTTACTAACTATGGGCCCTATAATAGTTCCTCTACCACCCCTTCATCAATATCTCTAAACCTTGATGGCAAAGTGTGATATAGATATTCTATAAAGTGCAATACTCCTTGCTCTAATATTCTCTAAAGGTTGGCCTGTTGTGAGGTTTTCTATTAATTTTCATCATTACAAAAAGAAGCTTATTTGATAAAGACTGAGAAATGTTATAATCTAAAGAATAAAGATAAGAACTGAGGGGGTCTGTATTAGTCAGGGTTTCTATTCCTGCACAAACATCATGACCAAAAAGCAAGTTAAGGAGGAAAGGGTTTATTCAGCTTACACTTCCATACTGCTGTTCATCACCAAGGAAGTCAGGACTGGAACTCAAGCAGGTCAGAAAGCAGGAGCTGATGCAGAGGCCATGGAGGGATGTTCTTTACTAGCTTGCCTCCCCTGGCTTGCTCAGCCTGCTCTCTTATAGAACCAAGACTACCAGCCCAGAGATGGTCCCACCCACAAGGGGCCTCTCCCCTAGATCACTAATTGAGAAAATGCCCCACAGCTGGATCTCATGTAGGCATTTCCTCAACTAAAGCTCCTTTCTCTGTGATAACTCCAGCTGTGTCAAGTTGACACAAAGCTAGCCAGTACAGGGTCATTTATTACTAGATCATTTTAGCAAAATAAAGCAATTGGATCTCTTCCTAGGACCTAGGACTTAGACAGGTGTGGGTTTGGTAACTAAGTATTTAAAGCAAAATTTTCATCTTTTGTAGTGGGGGCTTTAAGTCAAGTGAGAAAGTGGTTGCTTACTCCCATAATATTCATGCCACTGTTCTACAAGTGATGTAATATGGTCAGGCCAGTTATTATTTAAGCCTTATTGTAGGATTCAAATCTGAATAGGACTATTTATTACTTTTCTCCTCCAATAACTTGTAGAGACCATTCCAGCACTATAAAACCAACACAAAATTTATTTACAAAAAATTAAGAAACCATTTTAAAAGAATTATGTTTCATTTTACACATTATCAATAAACAAATATATAATCAAAATACCATTCCAACTAAGCCGTTCAATTAAAAGATGAAGTTTTAGCAATGTTAGTTTATCATAGAACATATACATAAAGAAAAACTATATACTTTATGATATAAGCTATTCTAATATGTTATAAAGAATTTCCATTCATGGACCTAATCTTTTATACATGCAATGATATGTTCGTCAAGTGCAAACTTAATTAATGGATTTTAAACACAGCAATCTATTATCAACATCATTAAAGACAAAGAAGTTTTATTTATAAACGTATATTATTCTCTTTGATTTCTCAAATGCCTAAGCATTTAGACAGATTCAAGTACTCCTTTTTTCAGACCTTGGAATGAAAGGATAAATTATGCTATTATTAACAACTAATTTTCCCATTACTATTTGTTTTATTTTTGAGACAATAACTACAACGTTTTATCCTTCTCTTTCCTCTCTCCAAACCCTCCTATATACCCTTCTAGATCTCTTTCAAATTCATGGCTTCTTTTTTCATTAATTGATATTACATGCATATATCTAAATGTATAAACATATATATCCAAATGTAACTTTCTCAACCTGTTTAATGTTAGTATATATATTTTCAGAGCTGACTGAGATTGGATAAGCAATTGGTGTGCGTTTTTATCTACTGTTTACAATGCTTATGTGTGAGGTTCATTTCTCTACTTCTTTCTTCTACCTGTTTTGGAAATACATAATGCATGCAAAATAGACAATCTGGACAACTTCTTTTGATAAAGTAAGAGTTAGGTGTGGAGTGGGGCTCGATGTTAGAGTGCTTACCTTATATGTATAATAGAAACTTAGATTTTGCTTATTTCATTTAATATCGTTATAGTTTTAAATTGCGGGAAATAAAGATGTACTTTACATCTCTATTTTTCTCTAAGAACTAATACTCTAAATTTTACAAAGACTTATTAATGTGAAAATATTATATTCAAAATACCATAAATATGGTACTTAAGCCATCTCACATACAATATGAACAATTATTCTTTCAGAACGTTGAATATTCAGTAGGATGAAATGAAGAATAAATATATTCTTAGTACATTCTTAAATACCTTCATGAAATGTTCATGTTTCTGTTAATATAAATACAATAAACCAGTACCATTTAACCTAGCCAGATTTTTATGAATGTCCTTTTTAGTAAACACATATCCAATCTTGTACCAACATCCAATTGAGTTTTGATTTTCATATATTGAACCCAATAGAATTAAGATCTATCATAGTATATTATGTAAGGAAAATATATGCATATGTTCAGAATACAGTTATTACCTTGCATTTATAAAACAGTTTTCTTTTCTTTTCTTTTCTTTCTTTCTTTTCTTTTTTTTTTTTTTTTTTTTTTTTTTTTTTTTTNGTTTTTTGAGACAGGGTTTCTCTGTGTAGTCCTTCTGTCCTGGAACTCACTTTGTAGACCAGGCTGACCTCGAACTCAGAAATCCACCTGCCTCTGAACAGTTTTCTTAATAACCACATTTTTGGTGTTCAAGTGTGTGTTTAGATATTTAAAACTTTGATTTAAGAGACACAATCACTGCAAACCATGTCCATCATAATTTTCATGCCCTATTTTCTTGCCCTCAAGGCAGCTTGACCGTTTCTTGTTGAACAAAGCTACTTTCACTTAATGTGCCATCCTTCAATATCGCTTATCTGCCTTTGGGTTTTCCAGCTCAGCAATTGATACCTGTGTTGCTCCCTATAAAGAGAGTGTTTAGCTCAAACTAAATTGGTGGATAGTGGTAAGACTGTGATAACTACAGTACTTCACAGTATGATATAATTCATGGCTCTATGCATTTCATTCCCCATGTGTACAAGGAAAAGCATTCTGTTACTAGAGAGCATGAGCCTTTTGATGTGCTTCAGGAAAAAAAAAAAACATGATCAAATGATCACTGAAATATGTACAATACAAGAGCATAGCTTATCAGTCTCTTGCTGGAAATTTGTATAAAATCAGAATGTTATACTTGTTCAGGGCTGTTTCATTTGCTTTTATTTATCAAGCATGTTTTTCACAAAAAAAATCCCACACTTTGAGTAATTTTCACATATATGTTTTCTGGAGTTTTCCACTCTTTTGAGTTACACCATTAAAAATGAAAGAATAAATGACCTCATAATCACTGGACTGCAATATATAACCAATTTTGAGAGATAATGAAATGGAGAAGGTAATTTAACAATGTATGCTGCCAGTAAGAAGCTACTTCTCTTTCTGATACACAAGGCTCTAAGGGGGTAGAGGCTGGTAGATTTCCCTTCTGTAAATTATAAGAATTTCTCTTCTCGAGAGGCCCCTTGGTCTTGCAAACTTTATATAACCCAGCACAAGGCAAGGCCTGGGCCAAGTAGTGGGAGTGGGTGGGTAGGGGAGCAGAGGTGGGGGGAGGGGTATAGGAAACTTTCGGGATAGCATTTGAAATGTAAAAAAAGAAAATAATAAAAATAAATAAATAAATAAATAAATAAATAAATAAATAAGAATTTCTCTTCTCTAATATTGCTAGATTAATTTCTTTTATTTAAATTATGGTCCACTTGTTTGTTCATGTATTTTTATCTCTACTCACCTTATCATAACTTTAACCTCTTAAATGACAAGACCATCTTCTTGTAAAGTTACTTCCATAAATTATTGATGCATATGTACTCTAGATGTTCAGTGTTGATAACAACCAGGAAACTCCAACAGTAGAACTTCATGAGCTTCTTTTGATCTAATAAAAATTCATTAAGGTAGCATTATTATGTAATGCATGATGCTATAGAGTGCAGAAAGAGAAGTTGTAATATTAGATAAGTTTTCCATATAAAGGTTAATGTCCCTCAACCAGTTTTGTACAGAGGTTTAAAAATGAATTCATTTTATTAAAGACTATTCATGGCACCCCAAAATTGTACTGCTTGACCCTAGAACATTCTGAATTGTTTTATATTTATAATATTGTTTGCACAACCAAATGGTGCATTTTAAGAAGTGATAAAAGCTTCTAATGAGGATAGTTGTTGGATAAACTGAATATTAAGTTGAGAGCAAAAATGCCCACATAAATATGGTCTATTAATCTCCTGCCATGGAAGGTATTTATTTCTTCTAAACCCTTAAGAGTTAAATTTATAATCCACCCTTTGGGAACCAAATTGTTCCGTCTTACTTAGAAGAAAAGTAACTTTCAGTGAAAAATAAAGGACTCTGTTGGTCATTTATTATCTTAAAGGGTGTGTTTTATTAGAAATGTCAATTCCACAAAATTATGTGTCCTGTAATACATAATTATGTTCAAAATTACATTTGAAATCTATTATTAACAGTTAACAGTGAACATTCTTAAAATAGTTATTACTCTTGGCCTTAACACAAAAAGCAATAATGTAGGTATTTTAGGGAGTTAAAAGCTGCAAGGCCTTGGCCTCTGAATAAAGTCACTGCAGGTGTGTTTCTTAATGGGCTGTTAATTTTATGTCAGGTGAACACAAAGGACAAGGACCGTGTGTGTTTTTAAACTGTTTGGTATGGAGACAGAGTTGATGGCTGAAAAGATAAAGATGGGATGAAATGAGGCCAAATTTAAACCTCCAGGAGAATAAATAATCCCTGCTTAAAATGGAAGCAAACCAATTCTCTTTCCTCCTTTTATATTCCTTTCCTCCCCACTATCACATGATGTAGTATTCCATAGTGGGTGGGTAGGGGAGCAGGGGTGGGGGGGATGGTATAGGGAACTTTCGGGATAGCATTTGAAATGTAAATAAAGAAAATATCTAATAAAAATATTTTTAAAAATGATATATTAACCTAGCACATCAAATAAAGTTACTCTTCTTCAAACTAAACATCTGCCCCTCACAGACCAGGTACTTCTGGGTTTCATATATTTGGCTATTAGTACTATCCAAATGATTCAAACTCACAATCATGGTGTCAGTTTAATGTTTTCTTTGCCTTCACAACTATTACCTTCACTTCTCAGGTATTGATGAGTGAACAATGCAACATCAGCACCACTTGGAGTCACTTCAAACATGCATTCAATGCTTGTGTTTGAAAACTCCTCTACTCAGTTTCATTAAAATTTGACAAGCTCTGCTTTGGCATCTTCTATATTGTTCTCATATCTTCCTCCCACTTTCCACCTATACTAAATTACTTTTCACTGAAATGTACCTTTTCGACAGACGTTATTTGTGCTTTAATATTTGTGAAAGAGTTAAATTGCAATTACCCTACAGAGATATTACTGACCATCTCAAAAGAGGCATGTTGCCAAGCAAAAGCTCCAGTACACGGTATGGGATATTGCCTTTCTAGATGTTGGTCAGAGATAACATGGTTATGATTCCTTGTGTTTTTTTTCAAATATGTTAACTTTACTAATCAAATTCTCTTGACTAGTTTTAAAAACAGTATGAACAATGAGTCATTATTTATTTCCAATAGTCATTTTTTTATTTCCAACCCCCCAAAGCAATCCAGGCTATTGCCATCAACTGTTGTTATCCAGCAGAACATGATGTTATGATCTTATTTCTAAATTCACCATAAGCTTTGCACATAAGATGTGGAGAAATCAAACAGGTAACTAACCTGGATGTTTCCTCATTGTTTCCAATGTATCAAAAGATGATATATAGTCTACCAGGAGAGAAAAATCATCTGTTTTACTCAGCCGTCAACCTATGATTCAGAATACTGACAAGCCTAGCAATATATGCCAATGGGAACAATAGTGGCAAGAATGCAATTGTGGGGAGGGGGTAATCAACTACTTTCTGATTTTACTTAAGGCCAACTCCCAAACAGGAAAAGGATGCCTGGCACTATAAATCTGATCAAGAGCCAAAAGCTGATGAGCTCATAGGAACATCGATGAACCTACTTGTATTATTTTACTAAATAGACATAGTATCACAAAATTCCATCTAAATATGTACCCTAACACTTATAGACTAGTGCAAATGTAACTCTCAGGCTTCACCAGAGACTCATCTTTGCACTGTAGGCAGTGTTGAACACAGAATTTCACAACTGGTTAAAACACAAAGAGCAAGTGCCTGTGGTATACTCATTCATGAATAGACCACCTGTGTCATAGTCCTCTCCTAAAAGGCTCAGGGTAGATCATGGGAGATAGTGCAGAAAGATTTCAAGAATCAGAGTTAGGAGATTCCAGTGGTGAAACGGTGTTCTTATGGACTTGCAGAACTTAGGTACTCATGAACTCACAGCAGCTGTGGTTGCCTGCACAACATCTGCACAAAGTCAACCTAGTCTTTCCAACGTGGAGAAAAAGAGGCTCAAAAACCTTCACCTCTAGTTAAGGAGTTAGTAACAGGTGATGGCTTCTGGAGTAGGGCAAATCTGTTTTCTTTAATGGTATGATCCCTGGTAGGATAAGCATGCTCTGTTGTATGCAAACGTGTATGTTATCAGGGCTGACCATGTGCTATTGGAAAACCAGTTAGTATGCTCATTCCTGCAGAGGACTATTATTCTCACTCTCAATATTCCTTAGCTGCCTATAGTTTTTTGTGTGTGGAGTTGAGATCTCATGAGCTTTCTCCCGTCTACATTGTCAGGTCTATTGTTGGACAACCTTTTCCATCTCATGTTAGATAGTCATGTTGGTGAGACTTTATGGGCATAAACTCTATTATTACTATGAGACACAATTTCTCAGGAAACCCCCTAACCTTCTACCTCTTAGAATCATTCTTCACCCTCTTCTATAGTACTGTTATATTTACTTTGGCACTTGTAAAAAGCATCTCTAGCTAAGTTGAAATATTTGATATAAATCATATATGCATATTTATATAAAGAATTATTTATATGATGGATTTCCTTTAGATAAATAGTATGATTCCTTGTGGCTTTTTCAAATATTCTTACTGTTTTATGTTAACTTTACTAATCAAATCCTCTTGACTAGTTCTAAAAGCAGTATGAACAATGAGTCATTATTTATTTCCAACTCTATTTAGATCTCTTCTTTATATATGCATATTCTATAGCCTTAAGGTAACAAAGTTTTAGCACTTTGTGTTAGTGCAAGCTGCTCCTAAGTCTCATGTTCAGGGCCATGTCCCATAATTACCATTTTATGACTCATTCATCCACACATTTATTAAGTAATTATATATTGATCATTTCTGTGTATGTGTTTGTAAAATCTTTACATTCACATACATTTACTAGATACTGAAGTTAAAGGAATGAACAGTGCAGCTCCATTCCTTGTCCTCAAAATGCTTACTTTATATCTTTATATCCTGGAAAAATAGGCAATATGTAACACATACATAAAATATGTAATGTGATGGGTAATAATTACTTCAAGAAAATAAAAAGCAATGTGGTTATTTTCATATTTGTAACATTTATTCAGTGATTTTCAAAATTCACTGAGGCCAACAGCTACATCTTACTCATCTCTCTAATTCCTGCATCTATCAAGAGAATGAGCGCTCAGTAAATACTTTAAAGTAATCATGCTAAACAAAATAAATGCAGTAGGAGTTTAAGAGAGAATTTGGCATAATGGTTGATCAGAAAAGGCCTCTTAGAAGATATTTAATATGAGTGATACATTGAAAGATACAGGGAGGGAAAAAAGTTGGGTAAGTTGTTTCAATATATTTGTTCTTGAAAAGCTAAAGAGCATTGCTTTTTAAATTAAGATTAATTGTATGCATAATTCTCTCTTTTTAAAACAGTGTTCCAGAAGGGACGAGCAATTGACACTGGCGAAGTTGACATTGGAGCCCAGGTCATGCAGACCATTCCACCTGGCTTATTCTGGCGTTTCCAGATAACTATCCACCATCCTATATATCTGAAATTCAATATTTCTTTAGCCAAGGACTCTCTGCTGGGAATTTATGGCAGAAGAAACATTCCACCTACACACACTCAGGTATTTGATATAATAGGTATTTTCTTAAATCCTTTTAGAGGGTAGTATATCAAGCACTTTGCACTTCAGATGTTGTGATTTGTGAATACTGTAGGATTCAAAGATGAAGGCAAAAAAAAATCTTTGTAACAAAAATATCTAAACTAATCACACTTTAATGAAAACACAGCAACTAGAAATAAAGAATAGCATTTAGGAAAACACATTCAGAAAAGATAGTCTAAGGAAACAATTCTTTAAACTCAATCTCTGCTTCCTACAAAAGGATCATGATGAGTTTCTCTGCTCTCTCATTTTAGCACTAGAGTCCCCCTGTTTTTGCATATAATTTTACTATTATCCCAGTAACAGTATGGAAATCAACCAGAAGATATGGGTAATATATATATATATATATATATATATATATATATATATATAGAGAGAGAGAGAGAGAGAGAGAGAGAAGATTTTATCTTACATACAGAAATTTTTCTATAAGCAATCATTCACAGGATTTCAAATATATAATATTTCTGCAGTTTCCATAGCCTATTTATAAACAGATACCATACTTCTAGTGTTTTTCTTAAGCTTATTTTTTCCACATTAATCCATTAGTAGCAGTGCTCTATCCAAGATTAAATTTGAAAGAATTAAGCACTCAGTCTACTTTTCCCTCAACAAGGATGGCTAGAGTCAAAACTTTTATCTTTTGGCTAGGTCAAGGATAATCAAAATGCCATTCAAATGTGATTCACAAAACATAGGAACATGTAAAACAATGTTTACCAAATGATTAGAGGGAGGAGGCTAGCCTTTGAATATATAAATATATACTAACAAAGATAATGAGTTGTGATAAATATTATCATTTGTAATTTTCATTTATTTGGGTTTTTTGAAGTGTAAAAGCTTTAAATTTGTTAATAAGGTCACATTTCTGAGCAGAATGTGCTATCAAGTATCTTCTCTTAGATAAAATGTCAGGATCTTATACATCATCCTCAAAACTGTTTCTATTTCTTGAGAGTTTGCTTTTAAACAATTTTTATTTTGAACAGTCCCAAACTGAGAAGTTCACAACATTTGTAAGTGTAGTGAAACGATTTTCAAAACTAACAAATTGCTTTGACTTCAAATATACTTAAGAATTGGTAACTTTCTTTTGCATTTTGCCAACTCTCTGAACAGAGAAATACATATTGAATATGTCGGTGAGAATTAAAGGTGGTTATATGTCCAGAAGTACAAAGTGGTTCAAGTTCATATTTGTGTTTGTATTTGTTCCAGTTTGATTTTGTGAAATTAATGGATGGCAAACAACTGGTAAAACAGGAATCTAAGAGCTCAGATGACATCCAGCACTCCCCAAGGAATCTGATCTTAACATCACTTCAGGAGACAGGTTTCATAGAGTATATGGACCAAGGACCTTGGTATCTGGCATTTTACAATGATGGAAAAAAGATGGAGCAAGTATTTGTGCTAACTACAGCAATTGGTAAGCTGCCATGGCTATTATTTGAATTTACAGTATCGCTCTAGAAAGTCACTAGTGGTTAAAGTACTTGGTTCCTCACATACTGCTCCTTCTACCTTAAAGTCATTATTCAATAAATGTCACTATGAGTAACCTTTTATTTTTGTTCTCATTGTTGTTAAAACATTGGTTAAGATTTTTTACAGCTCTCCAGTATTTGCTAATATTCTAAGACTCTTGTCATGAATCCCTTTATAAGTTCTTAATATAAAAAATATTGCCTGGATAATATTGTTTAAGAAGCTAGATAGATGAACGATTTCAGAGAGAAATCTTATAAGCAAAAGTATCCCTGTTAATACCAGTGACATAAAATATACATTTGTGAGTTCAAGACCAACATGAGAGTAAAAGGAAATTCAAAGCCAATCTTGGCAAACCAGTAAGTACCTATCTTAAAATATAAAATATAAAATATATTACAGGGTATAGCCTGGTGACAGAACAATTACCTAACATGTATGATTCCTAAGGTTCTATCCTTAGTGAGAGAATGGGAGATAGGAAATAAAGACCTTGTTAATTGGTTTGATTATAAAATAAGGGCAAATAATTACCTCTTAAAATAGAAAGGCTGGCATCAATACGATTCTTTAGAACAATTGATTCTCAAACCTCCTAGGCTTCAAAATACAAATTAAGAATACTTAGAGAAGAATAGTGAAAACAACATAAGTCATTTCAAGCCTCCTTCTTGGGTTTCTTTAAGTCTGATAATCAAATAGCTCCTTCATTGTGCCCATGGCCTTTTAAATGGAGTTCTTTAGAAATACAATGCCTAGCATTCACCATCACCCTCCTTAGTCTGAAATGTCTCAGTCTTTTGTCATGTTTTCTCAGTAAACACACTCCCCTGACCCTTTGTGTGAATAAAGCTAAACTCTTTAGCAATTTGGGAGTCCTTGGGGTAAACAACTTGTAGGCACAGCCTTGTAGTGTTTGAATTTAAAAAAAAAAAAAAAAAAAAAAACAACCTCATGTCTTTTAAAAGAAGAGAAAATCTTTTACAGCTGTCAGTTCTCTATACAACTCTCTACTTTATCCTTTAGTTAACCTGTTCAGCCATATGTTTAGGAAGATGTGTTGACTGTTAATAAATAGACCATCTGCTCTTGATAACAATTATGTTCTATTTTTACTTGTTGCTAAAGACCTTGAGGAAGTAAAAAACAGTATTCTAGCCATAAGACTATTATTTTTTCCTCTAAAGTAATTAGAAAAAAAGTAAAAATCATACTGAGACAAACTCCATTGATCTTAATCTCCAAAATACATAACATTCTTATTAAAATTAAAAAAATTATACATTTTAACTCACATCATTATTTTGTCACTAAGAGGGTATCCTTAAAAGTCAGTACTGTGAAAAAATCAAAACACAATTTTGATATGATTGATATTAAATTATAACAGACTAATTTAGAGAAGTTAGAAGAAATAACATATTTGGGGATATATCTCTCTTCCTTGTGATTTAACCTGTCATCTTAAATTGTAAATACTAACCAAGCTATTAACCTGTTAAAAAGTAGTAGGACCAAGAACTGTGCTTGGGAGCTTTTTATCTTTACCTTATTTCATCCCCAAAGGAACTTAACCTTTCATATCATCATCCAGATATGAAGCTATCAGTTTCATATTAGCAAAATATTTGCATTTTGCACATGCAATCCAGTATCGTTTGATATATTTTATAAAGCTAAGGATGTGTTTTATAGAGTAAGGTATGGTGCAGTGGAAGGGGTTGCCTTGGCAGGCCCGTGCTGAAGCATCACTCCTCTGAGGTGCCAGTCATAAGATGGGTCTAGTATAAAATAGAGTTTTATTTGGGAGCATGAAAAAGGGAGGTGAGAATGGAGATGAGACAGAGAGAGGTGTGTGTGGGGAGGGGGGCAAGCATTCTCTCTTATAGCAAGCCAGGTCTACCTGGCTATTGCTGTGTAACTGTTGGGCGGAGTCTTAAAGGAATGCTAAGAACTTTTCTTTTCTACTTGTTTAATATTAGAAACAAAAGATCATCTTCCACCCTCATTTCATTAAAGAAATCTCAAGGAGGCTAGAGAGATGGTTCAAGATTAAGAATACTTATTGCTGTTGCAGAGGAATTGGGTTCAATTCTCAGTAGTCCCATAATGGTTCCCAAACACCCATAATTCCAGTTTCAGGATATGCCCTATTTTGTCTTCTGAAGACACTAAACACAGACATGATATGAATACATGCATGCAGGTAAAACACTCATACATAAAATAAAACGGATAAAATAACAACAAACTTTAAGGTCAAGTAAATTTCCCCAAATAATCAAAAACATATAAGTCATTTACTCTAAAGTATAGCCATTAGATAGATAGATAGATAGATAGATAGATAGATAGATAGATAGATAGATAGATAGATAGATAGGGAGAGAGAGAGAGAGAGAGAGAGAGA
>NC_034613.1:34009550-34017320 GCF_900095145.1 Mus pahari | reverse complement strand
TTGGGCCAAGTAGTGGGAGTGGGTGGGTAGGGGAACAGAGGTGGGGGGAGGGGTATGGGAAACTTTTGGGATAGCATCTGAAATGTAAATAAAGAAAATAAAAAAAAAAAAAGAATATAATTTATGTGGACCCTTTATCCATTTTAGAAATGAGTTGGTTTTTGTTCTCCTCTTTAAAAGTCAATTCATTCATGAAATTGAGAACTGTGTTAAATAATCTACTGTATATGATATCATGCAGAAGTTTTTGCCATCTAATTTTGAGCACTAAGAGCTTTGTGGGCAGCAGAAGACAAGTTTATTACAGACAAGGAATTTCTGAAACTTTTTAAACAACATGGCTCTTGCCTGGACCTAGGTTCATTTTTTTTCTTCTTCTTCTTTTCTGTTAACAGAAATAATGGATGACTGTTCAACCAATTGTAATGGAAATGGAGAGTGTATCTCTGGACACTGTCATTGTTTCCCAGGCTTCCTTGGACCTGACTGTGCTAGAGGTAATGTTGTTCCATGATTCTGATTGTTTTAGAGAAGTGGTTCTGAACTTTCCTAATGCTGCAACCCTTTAATACAGTTTTGGTGGGCAGTGGGCATCAGGTGTGGGTGAATAAAGGTAGTGGGAGAAAAATTGCGTCCTGCCAGAGTTTCAGTGCTCTGGGTGGGAGGATGAGGAAGGACTGCCACATGCTTTCCACATGGCTCCTGGTGGGAAGCCACTGGGCAGGGGTGGACAAGGGGCAGTCCTAGCAACAGGTTCTCAGTCTTGGGTATCTTGGATGCTGCTGAAGAGCTGAGAACAAAGTGGAGGCTCCAGAGGCAGCTCACTCATCCCCGGGGCAGAAGGGAGGGGAGGGCAGGGAGAGAGGGGGCACTGGGTAGTTCCCAGGTGAGTGAGAGTCCTTGGTCCATGGCTGGAGCACAGGAAGGCCTGCCAGCCGGAAGTCAGACGTGGTTCATTAGGGGAAAGTCTATTCCATCATTCAAGCATGGTGGACCCTGATGGGCAGAGACAGTCTATGGCTTTAGAGCTTTATTGTAGAAAGGCAGGGAGAAAGAAAGAAGGTAGAAAGATAAAGAGGCCAGCCTTGGCCACGTGGAGAGAGGGGGAAGAGAGAGAGAAGGGGGGCTAGAGAGGAGAGTAAGAAAGGTGAGAGCTAAAAGAGAACAAGGAGGGGCCAAACAGCTCCTTTTATAGTGAGCTGGGCTACCTTGCTGTTGCCAGGTAACTGTAGAGGGGAACATACCTAGCTATAGTTAGGTACAGGGTGGAGTCTAGCCAGAATGCCAAAAGCTTAGGACATTGCGTGACTTATAGTCACAGAATTATGGAGTTAGAAGCTCTGGGGTTTCAAGCATCTGTCTCTGGGAATGTGACTTGGTGTTTTCTCCCTTGTAGAGTTTTCTACTGGGTCGCCAGAGCAAGCCTCATTCAACCAAAATAGGCTGCCTATCATGGCCTCACACAGTTTCTCATGTTGTGGTGAACCCCAACCATAAAATTATTTCATTGCTACTTCATAAGTATAACGTTGCTACTTCTGTGAATCATAATGTAAATATGAGTATTTTCCAATGGTCTTAGGCAATCCCTGTGAAATGGTCATTTGATTCCCAAAGGAGTCATGACCCAGGCTGAGATACTAGAGAAATGTCATTGGAAAACTCAACATTGTGAGCAATAGTAGTGATAGGAACAATAGTCATACCAGCAATGCCAGCAGTGCTCACCAACAATTGTTACCCAAATCTGAGCACTTCATACCAGCTGTATTCTAAACACTGCTTATTGCCTCTTTTAATTTCTCCTTCCTACAGTGTTCCTATGAATTAGGTCTGCTATGACACCTACTTTATGAACAAAGAAAGAATCTCAAAGGGAATGGTTAAGAAAATATACGTGCTAGCTGAGATTTGAACCTACATCATCTGAGTCAACTACAATATACTACTTATATTTCTTGTATAAAGTAATTCATAGCAGTCTGAGTTTAAAAGAAGACAGAACTTGGAAATACTATTACGTAGAGAAATTTTAATCTAGCAAAATGGCTGCTCTGGCAAGGGATCACTTCCAAAGACCTTCTAGGTCTGTGTGACCTGGCTTGAATATAGACATGCTCTCAGTACATACCTTTTATCCCAAACAATGAAGATAAAGTTAGTTTTTAGAAGGAAGCAACCATGTTAGAAAGTGACTTCTAATTGAGGGGCAGGCAAAGTGATTAACCTAAGAAAGATTTGACAGGATGCATCAGAGATAAGACATGCCCAACTCTCACGAAGACAGGCAAAATTGCTGAAGAGACCCTGATATAGCGGTCTCTTGTGAGGCTTTGCCAGTGCCTGGCAAACACAGAAGTGGATGCTCACAGTCAACTATTGGATGGAACACAGGGCCCTCAATGGAGGAGCTAGAGAAAGTATCCAAGGTGTTGTAGGGGGCTGCAACCCTGAAGGTGCAACAACAATATGAACTAACCAGTACCCCCTGAGCTTGTGTCTCTAGCTGCATATGTAGCAGAAGATGGCCTAGTCAGCCATCATTGGGAAGAGAGGCTCCTTGGTCTCGCAAACTATATATGCCCCAGTACAGGGGAATGCCAGGGCCAAGTAGTGGGAGTGGGTGGGTAGGGGATCAGGGGCGGGGAGAGGGTATAGGGAACTTTCTGGATAGCATTTGAAATGTAAATAAGAAAATATCTAATAAAAAGAAAGAAAGGGCTACTTAAGAGCAGGGCAGAGTCAGCCAGCAAAGGAGGGCAGCTCAGTGAGTGCAGTTCAGCTGAGTTCAGTTCAGTGCAGTTTGGTACAGTTCAGTTGAATGCATTTGAGTTCATTTGAGTTCCTGCAATTCCATTCTGTTTAGTTCAGCTCCTGAAGTCAGCATGGTCAGTGTAGTCAGTGCAGTCCCGTTCCTGGAATTCAGAGGCAGCAATTCAGGGAGAAGTCAGTTTGATTCTATCAGCTTGGTGAAAAGTTTTGAGCCCGAACAGCTGAGTTGAACCAGACAGAGAGAGTTCAGGAAGAACTAGAAAGGCTGAGATTATCCAGCCATAAACCTCCAAGATGACAGTTCCATCTGGTGAATAAAATTTACTTTTACACCATCATAGCTGGAAGTAGTGATGAATCACTAAATGGAAATGGAGTATAGAAAGTAAGAAATTGAAATTCAAGAGTTAAACTTGGTAATCTTTATTGTTTCATGCTCTTGCACATAGTTTAATTAATTCACGAAAAGCTTTAGATAAATTGGACCATGCTTTCCCCTAGAACTGGAGTTATTATTTTCCAGATGCTTTCTGTTCATTTTCAATATAGTCTTAAAAGTTTCTGGTCTGCTAGGTTTATCTTTGATTTCTTAGGAGAAAAATAACTGTTCATTTACATTAAATTCCATTCCACTGAGAATTTTAAAGCAGTTGGTAGGTTTCTTATACCATAGCATGTGAAATGAAGGATAAGGGTTTTGTATATTAAAAAAATATCAAAAAAAAAACAGAAGATGTGGATACTGCCCTCAAAGTCTCATAGATTTAAAATGAACACACATAAAAACAAAACAGAATACGTATTCTAATAAAAGTTTATAGAAGGTAATATCCACTGAAAATCTGTTTGTATAGCCGTTACAAAACCCCTTCTCATATGAATAATGCCCTATTTATTAGATTTTAATGTATACATTCCTCTGTGTGTGTGCGTGCGCATGTGCATGTGTGTGTACATGTGCATGAGCGTGTGTGTGTGTGTGTGCATATTTGAGTAAATAAAAGCCACTGAAGAGATAAAACTCTTAGCAAAAAATAGCAGCAGTGATAACAGTAGCAGTGATAATAATTAGACATTGTAATAGGATTAAAAGCAAGTATGTATTCTCCACATAGGAAATATTCATAATTTATCTTTATCCAAGTTCTATAAGAGGAAAATTCTGTCAGTAATCATGATCATAGACCTACTTAATAAAAAATAAGACAAATAAAGTATTAATTTTTGTGAGGAATAACATATTAGAACCAATATAGATTGATTCTTGAAGATGTTTAAAAAGATTATAAAATCACTACAACTTGTTTGCTAACCTTTAGATTCATGCCCTGTGCTGTGTGGTGGAAACGGAGAATACGAAAAAGGCCACTGTGTCTGCAGGAATGGGTGGAAAGGGCCTGAGTGTGATGTTCCAGAAGAACAGTGCATTGACCCAACCTGCTTTGGCCATGGTACCTGCATCATGGGAGTTTGCATCTGTGTTCCAGGATACAAAGGAGAAATTTGTGAGGAAGGTCAGGATCCCATTTTAATATGTTGCTTCAGGCTTTTCTCTCACTTGATTTTCCTTAATTTCATTCTATAATACTAGTATAAAAACAAGCAATCTTTGCAAATAATGAATGTTCAATATACCCTTTGTACAAAGAGCAAAGGTTTGAGGTCAGGGAAGGTCATGTCTCTTCTAATAGCCTTATGGAATGCCTGACACTGTTTCTATGACACCTGAAAAGCAGTAAGTGCAAAAGTGATATCTTTTAATTTCTAATATTGTTTTATAACTTAATAATTTTCAGCTTATTTTAGGTGTTAACCATATGTTTTGATAATTACAAAGTCCTTTATGCTGCATAATGAAACATTACATTTAAGAATGCAATAAAAATAATGATATAGACATATTTGAAGACATTTTGCAAATGTTTTCCTGGGGAGTGATTTGTAATTACCACTATTACTTTTGCTTCATATGATTTATTTATTCTTACATGCCTCATGATGAAATTTGACCTCCTTCCCTAAAAATAAATCAGATCTACTACTAATGAGTTTCAAAGCATAGCCTTTGTATTAAATTCACCCCAAAGGAGTTTTTAGAAAAATATTTTTGAAATGGCTATAGTTTTATCATTTAAACAGATATATTGGAAAATAAGTTTGCTAGTAATCAGACCATTTTCATGCCACATTCCTCAAATAAGACTGATTTCAGAAATAATATGAAACCATTACCATGGGAGATGGTCTCATCACAACTGTTGTTCAAGAAAGGGGCTGCTGAAAATGCAATGTAATTGCTTTTTAAGGATCGCTCATTAAGACTATTACACAGCATTCTAAAGGGTTTAATCTCATTCCACTCCATGAACAAGCAGGATTTTAACTTTCCACCTCCTATTAGTGGCAGTAGAATATGGGTGTAAAGACTGTTTGTTCCAGTGAATTCCAGTGGGTCTGTATAGGCACTCGAGTTCCTATGATATCTTAAAAATATTTTTATATAATCATGTAATGACCAAATTATCATTATATGTAAGCATAAATGCAGATGCTCTATAGACCCAGACACAGTTAACAGTGACTGATATCTATTACATCTACAGTTTGCCATGAAAATCCTGTAACCTAATTCATTAGACTCTGCCAATTTAAGTATCATAAGCAGATGAAACAGGGGTTTACCATAAATTATCCTTTTACTTGGTCTCTAAGAAAATATGTAAAACAGCCAAAACAACAAGGAAGAATGCTTACCATATTAAATGGCATAGGTTTTACAAATACAATATGAAAATATGATAACTCTTATACAGCATATGAAGAACCTATAAGCTGAAACAAGCTATGGACAGTTTGTTTACAGCCATGATGTTGTCATTGTTTTTATTGACTGACTTAGTTGCCAGTTTTTCAAAACAGAGAAGGGTCACATTGAAAATTCCTACTTCTAACTTCTCTTGAATACTAGAATGTCTGGGGCTACATCAGCTAGAGCCAAGATCCTTTTAAACAGAATACATGGTTTCACAGTTTGCCCCCAATCAGCAATATCCTTATAAATACCCCATTTCCTCCACATCTGCCTTCTCTAGCCTGTTGATTTCAGTCCTCCAATTTCAGTATGACTTTCACGATGTAAACATCTTTATAACAAGACCTTCTAGTTCATGAAGGAAGGAGCTGATAATAATTACCCTTCAGGATGATACTTATTAGGAAAACACCCCCATGGGAATCATGGGGAGCCATACTTGGGCCTTGGGCGAAAAAGAACATTATGAGAACGTTAAGAGGGGTTAGCTTGAAGTGGGAGAATAAGAAACACAGCTATTACACACACCATCACGGGGGCAGGGCCTACAAAGCAGAGACAGCCTTCACAGAAACACTCTGAACAAAGATTTATGACTTTTACAGCTTTCTAGAATTTAGCAGGAAGTTGTACACCACAGAATTTGATTGAGCCTAGCCTATGTGAAAAGAAGCATGTAGAAACCAAGTACTAAGTAGGATTTACATAACAGTGGCAAGAGGAGGAACTGGAGTTGCTCTCTCCCCAACCTTGGTCAAGATCTGCAAGTTCTAACTTTCAACTGGAAAAGATGTGGTCTTCTTTCTACCAAACATGACTTAGATGAACTGAATGTAACGCAGCTCTTAAGAAAATCAGTTAAATGGCATTTTGTTTATTATTCTTGTTATACATTGTCAGAACCAAATAAAGTCCTCCTAGAAATAGTCTATATCATGAACTTTACCTCTTACTCTAAATCATGGATGAAATAAGATATACATTGGGAGATTTTATTTAATTATAAACTCAGTTATTAAACTATTGTTCTAATGACCTTGAGATTTTGGGTTAACTATGAGAGCAATTACTACAATTACAATATACGTTTTGTGGTAACAAGCCACACCCAAAGAGTAAGTCAGACTTGCCAATTGATGTGGGTTGCATCAGCATATTCTTCTTGCTTCAAATGTACTTCAAAGCATAATCAAGATAAAGACAAAGAATGTGGAAGTCAACCTTCCCATTTCACATAGAATAGTCAGTGGAAAGCACAAAACAATTTTCTACAGGCAAAAATGTCTAGACTCACAGAATCAGAGACAAATAGAACTAGCTTATTCTAGTTGACAAAAATATATCACAGTATTCTGATAGAAGAAAGCATCATGAAAGTTTGAAACACAAAAAAAGTTACATTGTTGGTGCTTCTGAAGAATAAATATGAGGTTGTAATAACTTTGTGTAAATTATATTATTTCATAAAACAGAAATCAACTCACCAAGTAAGTTATCCAATTAAAAACTATATAAAAACTCCTAGATACATTAAGTAAAACTTTGATTCTAATTTCAATAAGGATAAAGAATGACTTATCAAAAAATTCTCAGATATTTTTGAAAAGCTTAGAAATTCCTACTGAGGGTCCATCCAGGTCCACCTACTCGTTTGTGTGGGGAGTATCGCTGACTTTTCAGAACTGCATGCAGCATATGTGTGATTTTCTTCTTCCAAATTTAGGTTGTAACCTTTATCATATCCTACCATATTTTTAAGTGTTAATAATCTTCTAGTTTAAACACAATGTTTGCATGAGTCATTTTATTGCCTAATTAAAGCAACATTAATGAGACGATACTAGGAAATCAATGTATCTCAGTTCCATAATCACATAACTCTTCTCTCTCAACCTCCCCCAACCGTTTTGTTTTTGATATTCAGAGGACTGCTTAGATCCAATGTGTTCCAGCCATGGCATCTGTGTCAAAGGAGAATGTCATTGTTCTACTGGCTGGGGTGGAGTCAACTGCGAAACTCCACTTCCTATATGTCAAGAGCAGTGCTCCGGACATGGAACGTTTCTTCTGGACACTGGAGTTTGCAGCTGTGATCCCAAGTGGACAGGATCCGACTGCTCTACAGGTAGAGTGGGGTTCTCTTTCTCTCTCTCTCTCTCTCTCTCTCTCTCTCTCTCTCTCTCTCT
>NC_034613.1:34004909-34009201 GCF_900095145.1 Mus pahari | reverse complement strand
TCCTCCTCCTCCTCCTCCTCCTCCTCCTCCTTCTTCTTCTACATTTTCTTCATTATGTTTCTCTGTGACAGGTGTATGTGGTTTACCTTTTGATCTCTTTGTTTCTTCTTCTGTAGTTCCTTCAATAATCTTCAAATTTCCTACAGTCTGCTCTTGGCAGATTCTTTCAAATCTCTATCACCACAAACTCGAATAGTCAACTTATTCATTGAGCAACTAATTGTAAAAACATAATAACCACTGTATTCTACCACATTTAATATATTGCCTCCAATTACTATTATTTCTAAAACATTGTTTCTTTTATTTATTCTTTAACCTAACATCTTCCACACTTCTCTCCTGTCTATACCTAAGCTCCTTATCAAAGGATCACCATAAACAATTAAACCTGCCTGCCATATACTTCTGTTTAGTTAGTGAATCCCTCCCCCTACTTCCATAGTCTATAAGATCTGCTTATCCTAAGTACATCCAACATCTACATTTTTCCATGTGTTTTGTTTATCATAAAAATATTGATTAGCTTTCAACGTAGAAAAATCCAACATACCCACCAAGAACAACTACAACTTTAAGCACTTTTGTTAAACTTTTTCTGACTAGAACATTATGAAGCCTATGAAATTCATTCCAAATGCATTGCTAGAGAGCACAGAAGCCAGATTGATTTAGGTATTTGTACACATGACTTGTTTTTTCCTTCTATATTACAAACATAAAAAAGAATAGGTCATTCTTTATATTTTTGTGTCTTCAGATTAAATTCTTATTAAATGAGTAGAGTTAACCAATGAAGATTATTGTAAAGCTTCTGTTTATGAATTTTATGGAGGTGTAAAATGGCATATGGTAAGCAGAAAACTTCAGTGCACTATGGGATTTTGTTACCAGTGAATTAGCATATGAACTTAAGTCTCTGATTCTGCCCTAAGAAAACAGGAGGATCCCTCTGTTAAGATACATAATTCTAACACAACTCTTAACCACAATTATAAGCATATGCACCTCACATTGAAATAATATGGGAAATATGAATGAATTCCAAATTGTCAGAACATGAGAGATATGTATGGTGATATATTCCTATAACATCAGCATTTACAAGTTTGAGAATTGTGGATCTCAATTTCCAGGCTAGCCTGTGCTGCACCCTGACTTCTAGGCTTATCTGGTTCTAAAATGAGACCCTGTCTCTAAAGACAGGAAATAAAGATTAAAATTATAAAGGTTTTTTAATTGTCTCTAAATATAATACTTAAAATCCATTAATTTATAGATGTACAATATACATTAACATCTATGTGCTGTTCATGGTGCTCAGAGCCAGTAGTATAGATATGCCCAAAAGGGGCGTAATTTTTGCAGAAGTGAATATTATAATCTAGTTGGAAAGACATATTTACCAAGTTAGAAAAGAATGATGAAATCCAAGTGACTAGACCTATGGAGAAGTATCATATAATAATAATCAAGCCTGATTATTAACTTGTTTTCAAAATATTACCTAAAATGTTTCATAATCTCATATGTCAGCTATAGTATTATTGGATGCTAGTACTCTTATTGTTGAAATGCTTAATGATGACTTGTTATTGTCTCCTATCCTAAGTGTTGTACATATGTCAATTCACTATAAGTACAATTATTATGAATACTTTAAAGATGAGGAAACCAAGGCACAGAGACAGGCTATAACTTATCCAAAGGACCAATATATTTTGTGTCTTCAGATTATAATCTTATTAAATGAATAGAGTTAACCAATGAATATTCTTGGAAAGCTTCTGCCTATGAATTTTTCAGGGGGTGTAAAATGGCATATGGTAAGCAGAAAACTTCAGTGCACTGTGGGATTTTGTTCCCAGTGAGTTACATATGAACTGAAGTCTTAGTCAGGGTTTGTATTCCTGCACAAATCATGACCAAGAAGCAAGAGGGGAAGGAACAGATTTATTCAGCCTACACTTCCACATTGCTTATCATCACCAAAGAAAGTCAGGACTGGAACTCACACAGGGCAGGAAGCAGGAGCTGACACAGAGGCCATGGAGGGATGTTACTTACTGGCTTGCTCCCCCTGGCTTGCTCAGCTTGCTTTCTTATAGAACCCAGGACTACCAGCCCAGGGATGGCACCACCCACAATGAGCCCTCCCACCCTTGATCATTAATTGAGAAAATGCCTTACAGCTGGATCTAAAGGAGGCATTTCCTCAAGGGAGACTCCTTTCTCTGTGATAATTCAAGCTTGTGTCAAGTTGGCACAAAAAACCAGCCAGTACACCCACATTGAGCTACAACTTTGACCTTGCATATTCCACGCATTTAATAACACCCATCTCAGAGTCATTTGCCTCCTTTATTATATACAAAAAAGGTGTTATTACATGACCATGTCCAGGGCCATGAGACACAGAATATGATTGAAAGCAATGTTATTTCTCTGAGATGAGAGAAGACATTGAAGAAAGCCTCACACTTGAATTTATGCTAAAAAAAAAGATGGTGAATGTTTATTGGTTGGACAATAAAGGAAAGGCCAGGTAGAAGGAGTAGATTTAAAGGAAAGACAGGAATCTAAATGATACATCTGGGGGATTGAAAGTCATTGGATTAGTTGTAGCTCAGGAATACAAAGGGGGTAAAACTGTCACCAATGACAAGAGCACTGGGCCAGAACATAAAGAATTGTATTGACACACCATGCTCAAGAATTTGCATTTCCTCATAGTGCAATAGGAGTGCACTGAGTAGTTTGAAAGAAACTACAAAGTACATTTAAATTTTACCACTCTGCCAAACACTGAAAATATCAATTCATAAATGATGGCACAGGAAAGGAAGGAAGTGGCAATTGAGTATGGAGACGGAGAAAGACAAAAACATGGTCTAACCAGTTTTGGTCAGTGTGTAAAAGGAAGAAATACCAGCAACTGATAGAGGGTGGGGGAAAGCACATGGGCAAAAATGTGGGTATCCTACAGAGGAACCAGATATAGTACTTGATTTTATGTGCTAAAGATGTTTGCATAAGGCATAAATAGATATCCCAAGCATGGGGTTGAGATTCAAGGATGGAATTACAAAAGAATCCTTTTGTTATACAGCTCTGCCAATATTCAATATGGATGGGGAAGGCATGTGTATTATTGAGTCACTTTTGTCAGTGGTATAGCCACTGACAAGATGTTCTTGCTCAAGTAAATAACTCTCCAACCCACAATTAGAAAAGAAACTCTAATTAAACTCAGTGAAAGTATACTTTCACAAAAGAAAGTATTACCTGCATTTGGTGAAAAGAAAGGTTCTAGAAAATGAGGGAATCTGATAAGAAAGGGGAATCTGTTTTAAAATTAACTAAAATTCATTATATATATGCAAATTGTTAAAAATAAAATGAATATGAATGCATCTTAAACTGGGGGTGAATACTCTGTACACTTTTCAGCAAACCAAAAGAGAGCAGAAGATTTTTCTAGAAAGAATATAGAAAATATTAATCAAGTAAGAACTCCATTAAGCATCAATATGTCTCTACCATATTAGGGTCCTTAACATTAAGTCAACACTTGACTCCTAGAATTGAGGATGTGGCTCAGTAGTAAAGGCTCTGGATTCAATGCCCAGAAGCTCTAAGAATTCAACAAGAAAGAACAAAAAGCACTTGTTTGTTTATATAAAACTAGCTTACATGTATTGAGAATAAAGACTGATTCTGTAGCAAATTTTTCCCTCTGATCTCAACTATCCCATACATATTTTGCTTGGTGCCTTCAAATGAGAGAAACTAATTTTTTTCCAATTTTTATTAGGTATTTACTTCATTTACATTTTAAATGCTATCCCCAAAGTCCCCTATACGCTCCCCCCACTCCCCTACCCACCCACTGCCCCTTCTTGGCCCTGGCGTTCCCCTGTTCTGGGGCATATAAACTTTGCAAGACCAAGGGGCCTGTCTTCCCAATTATGACTGACTAGACAATCTTCTGCTACATATGCAGCTAGAGACAGGAGCTCTGGTAGGGCTGGTTAGTTCATATTGTTGTTAAACCTGTAGGGTTGCAGACCCCTTCAGCTCCTTGGGTACTTTCTCTAGATCCTCTATTGGGGCCTTGTGTTCCATCAAATAGCTGACTGCGAGCATCCACTTCTGTGTTTGCCAGGTACTGGCATAGCCTCACAAGACATAGCCATATCAGGTGCCTTCAGCAGAATCTTGCTGGCATATGCAATGGTGTCTGCATTTGGTGGCTGATTATGGGATGGACCCCTGGGTGGGGCAGTTTTTGG
>NC_034613.1:33991145-34004898 GCF_900095145.1 Mus pahari | reverse complement strand
TATGTCTGAGTTCTTGGCAATCAAGCTCCTCTGAGACACTCAAGTACTAGTGTGATACAGCTTCTGTTATCCTGGGATCCTGTTGTCCTAAGATCTTGGGCGTGTTACAGTGCGTGGAAGTGGTGTTTCCTTTAAGGACTGTGGAGTTGTCTTGTCTGTTTGAAACCAAGGTAAACCTGAACTGATTAAAAGAAACCTGAGCCTCTGGTCAGGAAAGGCTCTGGTGTCCTTGTTCCTGCTGTCACAGGCCCGTCACTATTGGATTGNAGCAGCTGTTGTGTTCCACTCACCAGTGATCCTAAGATCGTGTGGGCAGTCCTCTAGGGACCGTGGGGGTGTCTGACCACTCTGCGCCCTAGGTGACCTGGTGCTGGCGCAGACCGGAAGGTATTTGTTGAGAAACTAACTCTTAATCACTCCAATCATAACGTTTCTATTTCAAATGAGTCAGTATACAGTTTCTCTTTCTAATGTTACCTGCTGCCTTAGCTACTTTTCTGGTGCTTTGATAAACACAATGAGGCAGTTTAAGAAAGGGGCAGTTCATTTTGTCTTATGGTTTGAGGGGAATAAGCTTTTGGATGATAGCAGAGGTTCACAACAACAGGCTGTATTGTGCCAACAGGAACACAAAGCTGGGACCTCAAATCTTGAATCACAACAGAAGGCAGAGAGTATAAACTGGAAGTAAGTAGGCAAGATTTTACTCTCAAAACCTGCTTCCAGTGACATGCTGCCTTCAGCCAAGATATAACTCCAAAACTTCCCCCAAACAGCCATCTACTGTGGACCAGTATTCACGTGCCCAAAATTATGGGGACACAATTTTTATCCTAACTACTATACCTGCATTCCTGAATATGCAATACCATGTACCAGTCTTATAGGCTAGGGGGAAAATTACATGAGAGAAAAAGGCCTGTATAATAAAGGGGACTTTAGGAAAGATGGCTGACATTTTGAGGTTGCAGTCCATTATTGTAAAGAAGTCTTGGCAGCAAAAATATGAGACAGGTTAGAGGTCAAGAGTGGGAAGAATGCTGGAATTCAGCTCACCTTCTTTTTATTTAGTTTAGGATTCCCAGCCAGTAGTAATATGGTGCCATCATCCACATTCAGGGTCAATCTTCCTTCTTCAGTTAAATCTTTCTCTAGAAAAACCATTGTAGACAGAGCCAGAGGTGTTTCCCTGGTAAATCTAAATCCAGGCAGGTTGATGACAAAGATTAACCATCACAAAGGTATTTAAGGAGGGTAGTATTGTGACCACATCAGCATTTTAGAGAAATCTTTCTGGAAAATGTTTGAAAAACTAGTTTAAAATTATTTGAAGGAATTTAAAGACATATGAAATAGAATAGACATATGTGATACGTTATGAAAAAGGACTTGGTAACCACATGGGGTGTTCCATGCTATAACCTGCTGAGTGTATAGAAGATTAGCATAAAGCTGAGAGAAGTCTGGTCTGTGCAGTGAGTTCAAAATGAGCTAGTACTATACTGTGAGACCCTGACTCAAAAAAAAAATAGGACTTTAATAACTATATGAGTTTAAATCAAGACTGGGATTTTACTAATAGTGATTTGAATATTATTAACATGCTATGTAAATGGTAGCAATACTCAGTGAGATTAGTTTTCACCTATCAAAGAATTTTTATTAACTACCTATTCTGTGTTGTTTGCTATGGTCTTGGCATATGTCATCAAGGCAATAAAAATTCCTGCACTGCAGTCTGGGATGATGAGACAGATAATAAATAATAAGAAATACATAGGAATTTTTCAGTATGAATAAACAGAGACATTAAGAACCTGACCCAAGATCATAATCCTGGTGAGTTGCAAACCTATATGTAGACATCTGAACTGCTAATATCACGCTACATGCAGCGTTTTCCTTTTCAGCCTCATACCACCATACTCCTACCAAAATAAGACAGGAGTTAGACAAAGAGAGAATGCTCAAATGAATAAATTCTCTTATTGAAAAGCAGATTAAAACATTAAACACCAAGTGTATGAATGGGATATTTTTGTCCAGAAAACCCGAACCAAAGCCACATTCATTCAGTTCAGGCCCAATAACCAAACCTCACTAGAAAAATTTCTTATTCACACAAGCACACCTAATAAACCTACCAAATTGAAAAATAGGGAACGGAAATGCTTTCCAAATCTCTAGTGCCGTGGTAAGAATAGTCCTTCTGTGATTTTTAAGCTCTATAAAGGTTGTTCCCAAAGAGCATATTTAACCATGGAGATGATTATCTCACTGTGCAGACTCTTAATTGAGTGTTCTCAGTACAGGAAGCAATTTAGCATCTGATTCTGATAATGGATCGTGTCATTTCAAAGGTGGATATGCTCTTTGCCATTGATCATCTTCCTCCTCCAAGTACATGAATCTGCTTAGCTGTTGGCATGTTAACTATGCTGCATTGATATCAAGGGGACTGCAGAAAATCATCTGCTGATTATTTTTAGTCTGTTTCCAACCTACAGTATTGTTTGAAGACTTAAATTGATACTTGACATAGACTTCTTTAGCCTGATAGTCTCATGACACTTCACAAAGGTTAACTCATTAGTCTTTAAAATATCTCAAGAGGAATATAATAGAAGCTTGTTATATCATGGGTTAGATTTGGATATACCACAGGTCAAATTGTGCTCTCTTAAAACATAACTCCTTGCTGTAAAATCTCAGTAATACATTTAGCCTGTTGTAAGGGTATTGGCCCTGGCCTCTGAGATCAGAATTGTAAAATGTGTCTACTATATTTCTTTGGTAAGATCTGACTTCTCCTGGACACAGTCTCTTAGAGGAGTATAAAAGTAGAATATAGAGTTCTGTATCTCTTTTTTCTTAATGAAATTGATCTGAGCCACTCTGTCATTACTCACAAATAATAGATAATACAATTCATGGAAGTAATCATTTATATGAAGAGGGCAACCCTTGTCCTTGCTCTGCTACAATCTTAGAAGTAGATTAACCAGCTAGAAATATACAGAGTAATAACAACTAAGGTGATTCTGAACATGCTATTTGTTATACATCAGAAACATTTGAAGGATTATCACCATTTGTGTCTCATACAAAGAGGTTATTAGATACAAAGATGCCAAAGACTTTGTTTTGAAAATATTTGTTTTTAAGCCATTCTTTGACATTTGCTCCTATTTCTATTAGAAAGATAGCAGGGTTGATGTGGTTGTGGATGTAGGCATCTTCATGTATGAATATATTCACATAATGGTGACTTTGAGTAATACACTTAATTTAGTTCTGCTTCAAATGCATCATGTGTGAAATGGCATATTTGCCAAAAGACCCTGAGGTCCTCTATAATACTGAAATCTATGGTTCTTGATCCTGAATATTAGACTATTGACATAGATTATTAATGGTTTGTAGATATAGTCCATTAACTATCTTACCTCTTAAAATGTTTGTGGTGAGACTATATTAAATGAAAGTAGTTATTATAACAGACTCATATTTTGACATATAGAACATGCTTTTAAGCATTTAAATCTGCAGAAGACAATGCACACTCATGGGAAGATGTATATATATATATATATATATATATATATATATATATATATATATTATTTTCACTATAACAATGTTTCACTATACTTTTAAGTGTTCTCTAATGGATCGTGATATGCATCTACTAATAAAAAGATAATTAGCAAAGAAAGTCATAAGGGATTCATATAATAATTGTTGCTAAGGAAACTTTCCTTGATTTTGCAAGCAACATATGCTTCAAAACATTGTCAGTTTCTTCTTTTATTGAAAATGTCAATGATAAAATGATTTTATCTGACTATCTCTAGACATAGAACACATCACTTCCTGCAATTTCTAAGAATTGATTAGACCTTTTAAAGTGAGTCATGCATACCCAGAATTTTCTTCTAATATTATAGTTATAACAGGGTCATAGATACTATTTGACAAAGAAGCTTTATTAAAAATATAATGCACATTCTATGAGGATGACTTATAATCATTCATCATGCTGCTAAAGAGAAAAATCTATTCACATATAAGGTAACTAGGATATAACATCTTCAATAAAAACAAATCAGTAAAGTAAGCAGAAGAGAAAGGTAGAAATGCAAATACTTTTCTCTCTGCAGTTCTAGACACACTTGATTTCTTAGGAATAGTGATAATTTCTTACAAAAGGAAAAGTGAACTTCACTATTGAGCACCAATATTAAAACATCCTAATTCTACAGATATATGGACTTAAAGAAAAGCTCAGTTAAGGGCAAAGAGTCACTGACATGATGGGCATGGTGTTTTAACAGTAAAAAAAAAAGGGGGAAGGCTTCTGGTTAATTCATGCCAGCTTATCTATTTTAATCTGATCCTCAAGGTGTAACACCTATGCTGAAAATTTATTTTAACTCACTTTTATATTCACTAAAACTAAAAGACAGACTTGGAGGTGATTCTGATATGATTCATTAGAATTTTTTAAAGCCTGCACTTGTAACATTGTCACATTAGCTAAAGTCAGGTCAAAACTTTAACAATAGATTGTTGAAATAAGTGAAGTTCATTGGTGACACTAGAAATGCAAATGAAAAGCATCCTTAAAAGCATCCTCAGCCAAATTAAGTGTGTGAAGCTGCATGTGCAGAAATATCTTTGGGAGGTAGATATGAAATGGAAAAAAATCACACCATTATAATGATTTCCTAGCAACACATCCTACTCAGACATGGTTTGTCACCCCCAAGCCTTTTTCTTCCTCAAGTGAAAATAGAAACTGAACCCAAATACATTCTTCGATTTTTAAATTTTCTCATTTATATAGAAGATCCTGTAAGTACACCCTAATTTTCTACATACATTTGTAACTGTACACTAAATATGTGATTTTTTGAAGCACACTTTTTTTTCATTTTGTTCTGAAACAATAAAAAAGCACACCTGTTATGCCATCATTAGCAGGCAGCAATGCAAAAATACAGTGAAACTTTGACAATTTGACAAGTCTAAAGTGAGAGGCAAATTTCCAGAGGCCTCTGTAAATCTGAGATAAGTCTACTATTTTAGGACATTATAACTTCAAATTTATTTTGAAACCCAGGGACTCATATCATTTGTGAAGCAGGGAAATCAAGTTAAGCATGCATGTGCATGAATACTTACTGATCTAAAGTATAGTAATACTTATGGATCTATCTAAAGTATAGTAATACTTACGGATCTATCTAAAGTATAGTAATACTTACTGATCTATCTAAAGTATAGTAATACTTACGGATCTATCTAAAGTATAGTAATACTTACTGATCTATCTAAAGTATAGTAATACTTACGGATCTATCTAAAGTATAGTAATACTTACTGATCTATCTAAAGTATAGTAATACTTATGGATCTATCTAAAGTATTGTATAAGGAATTTATTGGGACAGACTGACAGGAACATCTAAAGCAAACAAGCATTTGATTTTCACTGCTGGATGCATTCCTCTCATTTACTCAATTATTTTGAATTTTGGACTCATTTACTATTTGCCATGTGTGTAGATTCATACTTAACTACATGAAACAAAAATAGACCTGGAAAAAATTTACAAAGCTGTGTCTATTCTGGTGTGTAAGATCCTATGAAGAAAGCAATCACTTGGCACCCACCTTCATAGTTCACCCTGTAGTCCTAGTAGTCTTCTGACAGAGGAGACAGAAAAGTTTGATTGCAAGATAGCTAAGAGAGACAGAAAGAAAGTAGGATTCAATTGGACAAAATCAACCAAGTGAACCTGGAGGTAGAGCAGAATACATTATCCCAATCCTGCATGTGAAAATCAGTTGATTAGGGATGAAAATGTGTATCCCAGATATCCTAGTTTTCTTTCTATTGATCTGATAAACACCATCACCAAAGCTACTTAGAGAAGAAATGCTTATGAGTCTCCATCATATTCTACCATGAAGGGAAGATAGGGCAGGAACTCAAGGCAAGAATCTATTGACAGGAACTAAAGCAGAGGTCATGGAAGAGTTCTCCTTACTAGCTTGTTGTGATGGCTCACTCAGCGTACATTTTTGTACAACCCAGGACTACCTACCCAGTAATGACACCATTCACAGTTGGCCAGTCCCTCTTATATCAATTAATAATTAAGAAAATGTCCCCATAGACCTGCCTATAAGCCAATGTGATGAAGAATATTTTTTTCAATTCACATTTCCTCTTTTTGTATGACTTTAGCTTGAGTCATGTTGACAAAAATTAACCAGTATACTATGTATGCCCACTAAACATTCCTATAACTAAAGTATCCTTCATCTATGGGACCATTTTCTTCGCTCCATCATATGACCACATTCATGTTGCTCAAATGAATATTACAGACTATACTTTGATTATCTCAATATCTATAGAATGGCTCCAGAGATCTAATTTAAGTGCATATTCTTCTTGAGAAAATGACAAGAGTGTTTAAAAGTACCTATTCATACAAATAACAAAACTAGAACAGGAAGATTATATTTATATATTTGTGAATGGGTGTTACATATAGATAGGTGATAGGTAGTTGATATCTTATATGTTTAGACAACAACAACCACAAGGAAGGGAGAGCTAACAAGAAATGATATGGGCTTTTGAAACCACAAAGTTCACCCCCACCCCAGTGACACACCATCTCTAACAAGGCCACATTTTCCCAAACAGTTCAACCAATTTCTGACTAATATGACTAGAACACTAATGAACATGATTGAGCAAGTGTCTTAGTAGTAGTCTGAACTGTCCTTTGGGTGTATACCCAGTTGTATGGTGGCATTTGGGGAGTATATGCCCAAGAACAGTATAGCTGGGTCTTCATGTAGATCTATTTCCAATTTTCTGAGGAACCCCCAGATTGATTTTCAGAGTGGTTGTACCAGGTTGCAATCCTACCAGCAATGGAAGAGTGTTCCTCTTTCTCCACATTCTCTCCAACATGTTTTGTCACCTCAGGGTTTTCTTTTTTTTTTTTTTTTTTTTTTTTTTTTTTTTTTTTTTTTTCGAGACCGGGTTTATCTGTATAGCCCTGGCTGTCCTGGAACTCACTCTGTAGACCAGGCTGGCCTTGAACTCAGAAATCCGCCTGCCTCTGCCTCCTGAGTGCTGGGATTAAAGGCGTGTGTGCCACCACGCCCAGCTGTCACCTGAGGTTTTGATCTTAGCCATTCTGATTGGTGTAAGGTGGAATATCTGCGTCATCATTTTGATCTGCATTTCCCTGGTGACTAAGGACTTTGAACATTTCTTTTAGGACACTTATTTTTGCCTGTTGTAGGATTTTCTGGGTGGAGTCTCAGCCTGAGGGCACCATTCCCTTATTCCATTTCAAATCAGGCCTTTCTTTCAGTTTCTCATTCTTTTGAGAACAAGACTTATCTCCAGTGTTAAATTTCCTGGTGGTCTTTTTCTTCTCAGACAACAACTTGTATTTCTTTTTATCCTACTTTTGATTTTTCATTGTAGTTCTGCATAGGAGTGACCACTAATATTCACACAACAGAATCAATGTTAGGCTACCAAAAAGTCTCCTTGGCCAAGGAAGTTATTCCAATTTTTTTTTTCAATTTGGGATCTGGATAACTCTTTGGACAAGAGTAAAAAATAACCACAATTATGTCTCCAGTGAAATTTTTAAAAATGTTCCCCTCTAAAAACTTTTAAGCTGCACGTCTATTGTCTACATTGTTCTAAGAACAACTGTCTTCCAAACTCCTACCAGGAGGCATTCAACCACTTTACTAGTAAAAAAAATACTCAAAACTTCCATATTTCACCAAAAGCAGCATGGTCAGGCCTGTCGCATCAAAACCTCACTCCTGGTACCAACTTCTACCTTATTTACTTCCCTTCTGCTGTGAAAAAAACATCATAATGAGGGAACCTTATATTATATAACATTTAATTAGCGTTCAATGGGTCAAAGTGCTATACTCCATAACCATCATTCTGGGAAGCATGGCAGCAGGCAGGAAGGTTTGGGACTGGAATATGTACTAAGAGTTTACATGGCTAGACAATACAGATGAGGAACACAGAGCTAACTTGAAAAGGCATGAGCTTTTTAAACCTAAACCATCCCTAGTGGCACAACTTCTACAACAATGTTATATCTCCTAAACCTTCCCAAACAATCTCACTACCTGAAGACCAGGGATTTAAATATATGAACCTATAGGGACAATTTTGATACAGAACAACATAGTATCATTGCTTTTTCTTTTTCAAAACTTATTCTTGAGAATTCCATAAAAGGCACACAATCAAATATGATCATGTCCACATCTATTTACCTACCAACTGTCTTCTGACTCTCCACTGAAACATTTTACCTTCCAAATTCTCATCTTGGTTTTTGTTTGTTTGTTTGTTATTTGGTTTTTGTTTGTTTGTTTTATAATGTCCCACTAAGTCCAATTATTGCTGCCAATTTGTGCGTAGGTGTGGAGTCATCTACTATAGCATAGGAATTCTACTAAAGAATGATTCTCCCTTCCCCAGGTGTTATAATCATCCAATGGCTTCATAGTTATGGGTGGAGGCTTGTAAGGGAGAGGCTTGTAAGCTTCTCCCTTCCCCATGCTGAAAATTTGGTTGGCTTCACCTTGTTCAGGTCTTGTATAAATAAAAATGACAGCTATGAGTTAATGGATGTAATAGCCATATCAAGTCCAAAAGACAGAATTTCCCAGCTCTCCTCCCCACCCTTTGGCATTTCTATGTGCTCTAATATGATATTATCTGAGACTTGGAAAGGGTGACATATAATGTATTTGATTTCATACTGAGCACTCAATAGTTACTTACTGTCTGCTCTTTAACCAATTATGAGTCTCTTTATAGACTTCTACCCAGTTTTAAAAGAGGCTTCTTTTACTAATGTTGAGAGTATCAGATGTCTATGGATATAAACATAAATATTTAGAAGGCAGCATGAACACATAACTGTTTTGCAAAATAACAATACTGTTCTTCACTCTTAAGATGTATACGTCCCCATTTATGTGATTCTAGTCTTCTTTGTAATATCAGAAATTATTTCTCTCCTGTGAAGCAAGCATAAACTCCAATCACAAAGTAGTTGGCTACCCATAACAGTCATGCCATTACTGTACCAGTATATACATCTTGCCTGGAGAGTGGTTATTGTAGCAAACAAAGTTTAATGTTGGATAAGATCATTGATTTCTGTCCCATAACTGTCATACCATTTTGGAGGATTGTGAAATAGAAACAATAGAAGGAATTTTCTCAGGCATTTTGAGATTAATTTCTCTAAGTTCTCCCAGTCCAAGTATGTGGTACTTCAGCAGTAGAGTAGTCTGATAAATAGAGATAGATATATAGGTAGGTAGATAGACAGACAGACAGACAGACAGACAGACAGACAGATAGAAAGAAAAAAAAAAATATATATATATATGTGTGTGTGTATGTAACGTGTATGTATGTATGTATGTATGTATGTATGCATTATATCTGAAATATTTTCTATATTTAACATGTAAATACTTGATATACAAACTCAGAGTTTAGATAAAAATTATAGTCCCCACTCTGGATCGTTATTGAACCTTAGATCAATTAGTTCTGTAGATGACCACAAGTTTATTAACAGGCAAGACTTACCGAAAATGTCTTGGGTGTATTATCACTATGAAACCCAATTTGAACATCTAAAAGCTATCTTTTTAGACTAAATTCAGAATTTAATTCATTTTTTAGTAATTAACACTTTTACAGTACAAGTTTAAAAAAGAACTTACAGGTTTCACTTAAATCAAGGAATTATTCTACTAATGTGTAAGTAAACATATTAGAGTTCAACAAACCTTGAAAAGCTCATTCCATGCTAGCAAAATGGTTCAGACAATGTGCATTAAAAAATAATTCTCAAAAGTATTGTTCAAAAGATAGTTTTGAAACCATAGAAGTCAAAATCAGTGAGGTTAAAAATGAAGTCAAGAGTAGGCAGCTTCAACAATCAAAGCAATCCTCCCACACTTCTCTGCTAGGTTCATTCAGTTTTTAATTGAATTCTTCATGTCAGGCAATGAAAGTTTCAACACTGTAAATATGATTGCCTGCTAACAGTCTTCTTTTTGTTCCTTTATAATCATTATTTGATAAACTTATTAGTATAAGCATGGGATAGTAACACTGGATGAGATTATAGACATTGTCTAACAATGCTTTGGAGTTTACAAAAGAGGAAACTGGGTCACCAAAACGTTGAGTGACTTTCATGTGGTCATACAACTTACTGGGTCCATAGTTAATAAGAGAACCAAGCCTTGCAAATTCTCATTTAAACATTGTATCTAAATATCATTCGTGGAGCTTGTTTGAATTCACTAGATGATGCTCCGTTTTCATTGTCAACACTTTTGACTGAAGTGTTCAATGCTAGGAAGCTGGCATTGAACACACTCGAGGAAGGATCCTCAAGACTTTCCTTTTGGTAGCAAACAGAGTGTTATGAAAATTGTCACGGTTTCAAGCATAAAAATATTCAGACAGAAATAAAGTCAAATCTTGAGTCTTTCTCTCAGCTACTATGTGACCTTGAAGAGGTTTCTTGGCTCCCTGAGCCTTTTCTGTAGACTCGAGAATGGAGAAATAATTCCCAAGTTCCAGGGTAGTTGTAAGGGTTAAATGACATTATATAAAAGCATCCCCCAGCAAGATGCTTCTCATATAGAAGATAGTAAATTATGATAATAAATGGTTACTATTATTGTCATTGTATTTCAATTCTCATTGTAAAGACATATTTCAGAGACAAATCTTTTATATGAAGGAGATAAATTAGTAGCTGTCTCAAAGAAATTCATTTTCAGACACTGTGGGGCTGAATTAATTTAAAGGAATATGAAAATTCTTTCTACTCCAAAGTCATTTCGTTCTTTTGTCCTTACCCAGATGGTGTTGTTTCTTGTCTTTCTTGAACACAGATAGATGGGTTATTTGAAAAGGTGGCTAAAAAGTAGCTGTTCCATCTCTTCATTTCCCTTTCTTTGAGCTCTGTTATTCATTATAAAATATTGTTCAAAGAAAATTTATATTCTTTGTGTGTCTGCTAAGATTAGAGTTCAGCAACAGGCATTACCACTCTCAAGGAAACCAAAAAGTGGCTTATAGAAGACAGAAGCATGATTTTTCTCTGAGGAAAAAAAAACATATATATCTAGGGGCAGACAGCACAGAGGTTCTTGAAGATTCTGAAAAAAAGCAGCTTTCAACTCCCTACGTCATCCCTATGATGACCCTGACGCTCACATACCACAATGGTAGCCAGTTCCCTAGCTAAAATGTCCTTATTTTAGGTAAGAGATAGTGTGGTATCTGGTCCTTTTTGCCTAAACTTTCTTCATTGAAAACAAGCCTAAAAGCATTCACATATATCTCAATGACCAATAACAATCACATACCCACACACAGATGTAAGAATGGGAGATAGAATCTTTATTTAAAGAAACAGAAACAAATAAAATTCTACCCATGCTTTCAAACTCCCTTTAAAACAACACAAAATGACAATGTGTAGCCAAGCTAAAGACAAAATGACAGAAATTTGAATTTGTGTTGAAGTCAGTAGTATGCTTTTACTAAGGACCTTTCTTCAAGATCTATACAGAAAGTCAATTGAAGTACTGGTTATTATTTTTTGTGTTGATTGCATGTTGAAATATCTTAACTGCGTTGACTTAAAATATAATATTAAGAAAAATAACACAAGCAGTGTTGGCACACGCCTTTAATCCCAGCACTTGAAAGGCAAAGGCAGGTAGATTTCTGAGTTAGAGGCCAGCCTGGTTTACAGAGTGAGTTCCAGGACAGCCAGGGCTATACAGAGAAACCCTGTCTTGAAAAACCAAAAAAAAAAAAATCTGTATTTTTTACTTTTTCATATGGCTACTGAAAAAACATAATAATCCATTTTCTTTTAACTCTAATCATTATAAAATATCGCTGAAGGAAAAGTTACCTTCTTTTTATGTCAGCTAAGATTGGAGTTCAGTATCTGTTTATAACCTACTGAGTCCATTTAGTGTTTGTGATAGTTTGAATAAGATGTCCCCTATAAGTCTCAGGGCTTTTAATATTTATTCTTCAGTTGGTTGTTGTTTAGAGAGAATTCGGTGCTCTGACTTTGCTAAAGGAAGTATGTTATTAAGAATGAACTCTGAGGTTTCAAAAGACTCATGTTATTTAACATTAGCTCTTGGGTTGGTGAGATGGCTCAGTGGTTAAGAGCACCTGACTGCTCTTCCAAAGGTCCTGAGTTCAAATCCCAGCAACCACATGGTGGCTCACAACCATCTGTAACAAAAATCTGATGCCCTCTTCTGGAGTGTCTGAAGACAGCTACAGTGTACACACATATAAATAAATAAATAAATAAATCTTCAAAAAAAAAAAAATTAAAACATTAACTCTCTCCAGTGTTTGCTGTCAGCTACTCCTGCTGCCATGCCCAGTTAGCATGGGTTCTAAACTTTTCTAAGTTGATTTAATAATAGTGTTTGATCATAGCAATAGAAAAATAAGTAGAAGTGTTTCTCATATATTCATGTGTTCAGAGATGACCAATTGGGGTTGGATAATATGTCAAGGAGTCTATCCCTGGAGAAAACTAATTCTGCCTCTCTCGGTAACCATTGATTGCCTGTAATTGTTCACAAGGTGTGGGACCTTATAAAATTTCCCCCATATACATTAATGTGTCGTCTCAAACTAGATACTAGGAAGAGAGGACCAAGTAAGCATATTCATTTTAATTTTCATCAGTCTATAGAGAACAAGACTCCCTCTTCTCCTTGAGGCACATGAGAACATGGTTGAAAAGGTATTTATGAATCTATGGCCTGTTGGTACACTATAAAAGCCACTTGGTCCATACTGAGCTCAACTTTTGTTGTTCATTTAAACATAAATGTAAACAGATTCTGGAATAGCTATTCCAAAAGGTGAAATAGTGATGAGAGAGTTCATTTTGAGTTTTAGAGTATGTATCTTAAAGATGGCAGTTAAAAGTGGGAAGATAAGCCTTATCAATCATCATATACAGAAAATAAAATCTATGATGATTACCCCCAGGCAGGATATAGGCAATGGTTCACAGATTTATCCTTTAGTGAAGGCACATATAGAAATGCATGGTGTGTGTGTGTGTGTGTGTGTGTGTGTGTGTGAAGTTTTATTTTAGATTAATATTTCCCTCACTAAAAGATTGGTTTCTGGGGAAATTACCCACATAGTTCCTTTAAATTTATGGTAAAAAAGAAACAGAAACAACCACAAACCTAGAATTTGGCTCTCAGATATGAGGAACAGTAAATAAAGCATGGATAAAAATTTAAATCATCAGCCACCAAACCCAGATTCTAATGCACATGCCAGCAGGATTCTGCTGAAAGGACCCTGATATAGAGGCCTCTTGTGAGGCTATGCAGTGCCTGGCAAACACAGAAGTGGATGCTCACAATCAGCTATTGGATGGAACACAGGGCCCACAATGGAGGAGCTAGAGAAAGAACCCAAGGAGCTGAAGGGGTCTGCAACCCTATAGGTGGAACAACAATATGAACTAATCAGTACCTCCTGAGCTCGTGTCTCTAGCTGCATATGTAGCAGAAGATGGCCTAGTTGGCCATCATTGGGAAGAGAGGCCCCTTGGTCTTGCAAACTTTATATGAC
>NC_034613.1:33988316-33990660 GCF_900095145.1 Mus pahari | reverse complement strand
CTCCATTGGGGGCCCCGTGTTCCATCCAATAGCTGACTGTGAGCATCCACTTCTGTGTTTGCCAGGTACTGATATTTTTATTTCTAGCTACATGGAAAAGAAACGATTCAAAGCTTTCATTTGTGGGACAATAGGAGTACTTAAAACAGTGTCTTATATTTACTTTAAATGAATCAGAAAACATAGTGCAAAAGCCAGGTGTTTACTTGTGAATTCCAACCTCTGATATTTCAGAAAAAAAAATCATATTGTCAAAGAACCCTTTGGTGATTCTAAAAACTCATTTAATCTAAATATATATACTGAAGAGAATTAATATTAGAATACTGTCTGCAAAAATATATAACCTCAGTGGCTTTAATTGCCCCAATCAAACAAGCACAATCCTCTGGCTTCAGAGTTTGTAGATGTTTAATTTTCTACTTTCTAAAACAGACCATCTGCATTATCATAGGGATTCTTAAAATCTAATTGGTTTTAACTAATGAGTAAAGGTTTATATACATATATACGATGGTGCATGATATGCTTTGGCATGTGCAGAAATCCTGCAAAGGACAAAGTGCACTATTTGACACAGCATTACCTTACACAGAAATCAATTTTTATGACAAACATTGAAAATCTCTTAGTAGTTTTCAATTAATCTTATTGTTATTAACTATGATCACCATGACATATTAGTAGGCCTCTTGAACTTATTCATCATATCTTATTCCATTTTAATGATTGCAATGGTGATTGTGGTCATGATAATAGCAATACTATATTTATTGAGCTCTTACTATATATGAGCCTCACAAACATTATCTATTTAATGTTTTTGACAAGTCAGTACTTCCAATGTACTTTCTATATAACAGTTTTACTACCAAATATTATGGAAAAAAGGAAATATTCTATTGGGCAGAAAACATGAGAAATACTACACGTGTTAGCTTCCATCAAGAAATTCAAAAAGTGCATTCTCATATTATAGATTTTTTAAAACCCTGCATAAAGAAATATATCTAGGAGAGCTTCCTACAAATCTCTGATTAGGAAACGTGGTTGTCTCACATTTCTTCATATCTTAAAGAAGTTCTGGTGTTCTTAGGAGCATACTTTGTGACACAATGCTATAAAATGCTACTGGTGGTTTTCAAAAGAGGAAATAAAAACTTAGTGACATTCAGCAACCTTGAATCACATAATCTTTAAGAGGTAGAATTTTAAAGCAAGGATAGAGCTGAAATTTATTCCCAAGCATGTATCCATCATTAACTTGTACAGGATCAAATATCATCTATCATATAATCCTTAGCAGTTATGATAAAAATCGTTCTATCTATACTGTCTCTAATTCTTCAAACACCTGTGACATAAGTATGGTTATCCACATTTTGTAAATGAGGAAACTAAGGCTCTGTTAGATATTCTAAATTCCTAACATCTTTTTGTTTAATTTTAAAGATGTTTTTCTTCATACATATTAGTGCTTTATTTACATGTATGTCTGCATGTCAGTAGAAGATATCATATCCCATTATAAATGTTTGTGAGTAACCATGTGGACCTCTGGAAGAGCAGCAAGTCCTTTTAAATGATGAGCTATCTCTCTAGGCCAACTTCCTGGCATCTTAACAAAGAAGCATACAAAGGATTATTAACAATGGGTGAGGAATTGTTTGTTGCTGACTACTTATTTTAAACAAATCCAACACTATTAAATTTTCAATGTTTACACCTACAAAAAGGTTGTGGTACTGGTAAGTTGAAAAACCCTCTAGTGCCTGATAGTTAATGAAGAAACAGTTTTTCACAAATAATAATGAATTCAATCAAGCAGGATCTTCTAAAGTAAGCTCAGAGTGGGACTTCCCATTAGAAGTATAGGCCATGCATGAATGAATTAATTGCCTCACAAATATATATGAGCTTAGTATGAATCAATTTTCAGCCCTCATTATATTTGTCTAATTGTAATTGAGGGGTACATAGACAATGAAAGTCACTCCAAGGAAGGAAAGTTGTAGGTTCTTTGAAAGATTTAGCATGGAGTAACCCAAAAATCATAGTTACACAGTGAGAAAGACTTGAATTTGTTGCTAGCCTTTTTGCCAATTAGCCACATGACCATCGACAACTCACTTAACTTAGACTAAAAAATGAATCTAAAACTACTTTACAAGTTTTAGTTAAGATCAAACAAGATAACATATGTAAAGATGCAAACCCTGAACCAGGTACTCATTACATAGTAGCTTTATTTCACAGAGCTTTCCTGTGTACCTTACAAAGCAACATGTTTTAACCAGAGAGAGAGAGAGAGAGAGAGAGAGAGAGAGAGAGAGAGAGAGAGAGA
>NC_034613.1:33956808-33987476 GCF_900095145.1 Mus pahari | reverse complement strand
CTTCCCACTTCCCACTCAAGCATTCATGCTGTCACACTGCTACTCACATGATTCCATAACCATGCATGCACTCAGAAATACATGCTTGCCTATTCCTATTCATTCTCTCTCTCTCTCTCTCTCTCTCTCTCTCTCTCTCTCTCCCTGTCTCTGTTTCTCTGTGCGTGTGTGCATGTGCATGTGTGTGTTTTATATACATTTATAAAAAATGTTAACATTTGTTTGAAACAAGAAAAAAATCATTTCATTTTGTAGTCATTTCCTAATCCTATATAGATTTTGTATGCTCATGGAATGTGTGAGTTTTTATTTACTTAACTTAAATCAGATAATTTTAAGGCTCTAAATCGTATCTGTGCTCTTTTAAAAGTTAACTCTCATCCCATCATGAAAAAATACTATATCTTTAAAAAGTGCTTTAGGAAAAAATATAAAATTTGTAATAGTTGTAAATTGGCATGTATACTGTAGAGTAATTTAAAATCATTAGAATGATGCATTTTTTAAAGTAAATGCTTTGCTAGAAAAATGAGTAAAGCACTATTGCACTGTATTAATGGAGCTCGAGACATCTTAAATTGATTTTGAAATTAAACACCAGAAATTGCAACTTGAAAAAATAATTAGGTAAACCATTATATAGCAATCAAAAAGAAGAAAGAAACCTCTTGAAATTTAGGAAATTACAAATTAAGTGTGTCAGTCATCCTGATTTGGCAAGGGCAAGGATTGTCAATGAAAAGAAAATATATGCCACTTAAAATATTCTTGAAAATTGAATGATGACTAAGATTTGTTATTCTATTTTGGTTTCTAGTCTTTTACATTCTTACTGCATATCAATATAAGAGCTTCATTCAGCAAAGGTCTTGCAAATATTTCATCATTTAAGGATTTGATAATGGGAGACTTTTACAGAGGGCACTGGTTTCACTCGAGGAAAAGAGGGTGAAAATATTCATCTCCTAGTTACATAGCTGATATCCCTTCATCATTTGAAAGACAGGAATTATCACAATATACCACACACAAAGTCACAATTAAATATTCCTGGGTCTTTCATGTATTCTACTTTTCTTTAGGTCTAAACACCTTACACAAATCCAGTTTATTTTTAGCATTAGAGCCAAATACTTTAAAATGGAATTATCTCAAAACCAAATAACATTCACACACAGCTACCCCAGCATGAAAGAGATTCATAAAATATTCCCTAGATTTATTTATATCAATTGAATCCCATCACTGTCAATACAAGGGCCTGTGACTATTCTACTTTTCCTTCTGTCTCATTGAATCTCTGACAGTTACTTTTCAAATGAAGCAACAAGAGATATCATACCTCTACCTTCTAGGTCACTTCTATTTTTTCAGAGTCATAGTGATGATATTTCGTTCTTTAAATGTAGCTTTAATTGTAGGTAGTAATTACCACATAAGAAAAGCCCTGGAAAGGATTTAACTCAGGATTTGTATGTGAAAATGAACTGATATGAAGCACCCAACTTTTTAATCCTGTGCCTTGTTGGAACAAGATATCTAAATATAATCATAGTCTGTGTAATATTTCTAAACAGCTACTTAATCATATCAGTTATTCCAAACTGAAAAATAAAACAGTCACAGCTTAAATGTGTGACAATATCACTACAGTAAGTTATATTATGATGCATTTTGAAATGTCATGCACCCATTATTAGATTTTGTACATCATTTATAATTTATGTTTTAAAAATCTTAAGATACAAGAGGTCCAAAAATAAGTTAAAATATCTATCTAGTATCAAACCAAAGTTTATTATTGTTATTATTATTATTATTATTATTATTATTATTTTCTTTATTTACATTTCAAATGCTATCCCGAAAGTTCCCTATACCTCCCTGCCCCTGCTCCCCTACCCACCCACTCCCACTACTTGGCCCAGGCCTTCCCTTGTNCTGGGTCATATAAAGTTTGCAAGACCAAGGGGCCTCTATTCCCAGTGATGGCCGATTAGGCCATCTTCTGCTACATNTGCAGCTAGAGACACAAGCTCAGGGGGTCCTCGTTAGTTCATATTGTTGTTCCACCTATAGGGTTGCAGCCCCCTTCAGGTCCTTGGGTAATTTCTCTAGCTCCTCCATTGGGAACCCTGTGTTCCATCCAATAGCTGGCTGTGAGCATCCACTTCCAAACCAAACTTTATAGAGGACATAATAGAAAGAAGCATGCCAACATTTCAGAAGTGCATTTTGCTAAACTGGAAAAATCCTTTACTATTCTTTTGTGTATTGAGGACTCAGGGGACTTAGAAGTGAGAAAGCAGTCAGATTTGAAATCCTGGACAAAAAGATCCTTGAGGACAGGTTATTCACTCAGAGAAAAGAGGGTTCTGAAGATACTTGGTAATGTTGTTCAAGTGCTTGAAGAGCTCACAGATAGGGCATAGTGACCAAGGCTCCACCAGTCCCATAGAAAACAGAATAAAAAGCAGTAAAATGAAAGAAAGTCATGTTTGGCTACAAATCATAATAGCTCTGAGAAAGAATAATGTATATTGAGGGGCATCCAGTCAGTCTTCTTAATGCCTAAGCACTGGCTGACTGCACTCTTCAAGTTATTCCAAGCCTTTTGCATGACTTAATCTTTCCTTATAGAATATGAGGTACAGCTCCAGTTTCTGAAATTATATGCTTTACTATGAGCCATTCTGAATACTCTTCAGACTTATTTTGATAGACCTTAGGAGAGAAAAAAAAGGAAAAGATGTTCAATTTACTGTTAATCTGAAAATATAAGTTTAAAAAAAGATTTTTTTAACTTTTCATACTGGCCAAAGATATGCAGAAACAGCTATGTCTCACTGTTTGTATAAAGTGGTGTGGTATATTGCCAGTATCTATCAAAATTTTAAATGGATATAATATTCCCATTAACTGCATTTCTAAATCATATCCTAGTGAAATGCTAGTACAGTGAAACAAAGTCATTGTCCACAATAGAAAAAAGTCAGAAACAACCCAAACATCTATTGCTAAAAGATTAAACCATGAAATATATATAGAGACAGTGATAATAAATATGACTTTAGAGGAGTGAGGTAATTCTTTATGGATTTGTGTTTGGAAATTATTTACATGTTCATAAAATAACATGTTCATAAAATAACATGTAAGACTATATAATTCTAAATAAAACATGCTCAAAAACTATAAACATACATACACTGTGTGTATGTGTGTGTGTGTGAGAGAGAGTGGAAATACATACATACAGATGCATGTACATAAATATGTACATGGTTATATATACAGATGTTTAGGAAGAATATTTGTAAAGCAGGTATCAGTGGTTAGTCTAGAATATAAAAAAGTAATTGACAATTGAAATTGTATTAGTATTCCATCTTTAAAGATAAATTTTACCATATAAATGTTTTAAATTAGTTACAAAAGAATGTGATGAAAGACAAACAAATGGAAATTAGGAAGCAAATACATGAGGTAGTAATAAAGACAAATAGATATTTGTGACATTTGACAAGGAAAAGCTCTTAAAGCAAGACTAAAGATAGGCTGGTAACAACAGGAGTGCAAGAGGCAAAATATAATTGGGAAAACACACTTGCAAAAGCAAAAGCAAGCAAAAGCAATCACAAGATTAGGTAATATAAAATGTGCAAAAGCTAGAAAAATATGTGTCACTTTGTGGTAATGGATAAAGAATCCTGGATGATGAAATGTGTTATGAATGTTATAAATCATAAGCATGCTAAACAAGTTGGTATTACTGCCTGAAAAGTTACATCATGGAGTAAGATGGACAATCTAGAAAGAAACAGAAAGGAGATAAAAATTTAGAGTAAGATAAATCAGTATAGATAGGATGGATGACACAATATTCCAAAATTCTTTGTATAGCCTCTTCATCTTGAAAACCTGACATATTTCTCTGAATTAGCGGGAAAATAGTAAGTGGAATGTGAAAATTACAGAATTAGAAGATTAAGAGTAATTCTGCAAGGGAAATTATCAGTACTACTGATTTAAATGGGTCTTTGTATTCAATTTTTTTTTTTTACTTAAAGAAGTTACTTTCCTATGATGATACAAAGAGTGAGGGCAAGTTCTTAAGGACCACTATGGACACAAATGGAGTCCAGGTGTTCTTTTCCTGGATTAGGGAATCCTTTCTCATTTGATTGACAGTTCCTTTTGGATCTCCAGTGAAGTTATAAAGTATAGTGGTGGTTATCATTTTGTTTGTTCAGGAATTGTTATCTCATAGATTTGAAAAGAACCTAGGGTTAAAACTAACTTGTGAACTAGTTTTCTTTCTGGGAAACAAAAAAGAAAAAAAAATATCATTGTAACAGGAAGAAAGGCATAATTCAAGTCCCAGAAGATTTAAAGGAAAAATTATAGGCCAGTAGGATGGAAACCCCAAGGTTTCTGGACCTAGTCCAAGATGTACCAGAAGGGCCTAATGCAGTCATTCATTGATTTGAGAGATAAGATATGTCAAATGTATTAGAATTACTATGAGGCAACCTAGGAGGCAGAGGCTAGCTTGACAACCTTTACTTGATCATTTGCTGCTAGGTATTACTGGCAAGAGGGTCAGAAATATTACCTTTTCCCTGCCCCCTTTCCTCTCTGTTATAGCTAGTCATTTCTCAATTCTCCTCTGCTTCAGCTCCAGTTACCTCAAAAATAAACCTCCGGAAAAATCTGCTTTTATTACACATATTTCATTTTCCTTAATCTCACCACTCACTCATCAACTGAGTTAGCTATAAAAATTGAGGAGGTTAATGATTAGAAATGCATTAGTACCCTTTTTGCTCAAGCCACTTTTGTCGTCTGGACTTAGTGTTACCTATTAAGAATACCTTTTGTGAAATAGGGCAAGATACAAGCCACCTTAATTTTTACGAGAGAGAGAGAGAGAGAGAGAGAGAGAGAGAGAGAGAGAGAGAGAGAGAGAGAGAGAAGAAGAAAAAGAAGAAGAAGAAGAAGAAGAAGAAGAAGAAGAAGAAGAAGAAGAAGAAGAAGAAGAAGAAGAAGAAGAAGAAGACGACAAAGCCACCTAATCACCTAATTAATGGCATCAGTTCAAGCAACTCAAAATTGGTACTGCCAAGAATAAATTTCAAATTTTTAGTATAAGTAAAATTTCATACCTAGGAGAACCTCACATGACTGTTCACCATTACAAGTTCCATTTACCCCTGATAGATATTTTCCAAAAATAGGGAGTGATTTTTATTGTATCACATTTTGTGTCTCTCCCCTTCAGATAGGAACACCTTAGGCAGGTTGTTTTCCCTTTTTGTGTGTTTTCTTTGAATTCCTGTAATTTTCTACAGTACATAGACTGGAAGTCAATTATTTGTGTCAGATTTTTCCACTTTTCTATCTCCCAAGTACTAGCTGCCAAACACTACGCTTAGATAGGACACATATAATAGTGAATACTCCGAAACTGTTTCCTAGCTTCATAGAATTCAGACCATAGACCAGCACAGTAAATGGAGACTATGTTCTCTACTAGAACATTCTCACAATAGTGATCATTTGAATATGTTTCTTCTTTTTTTAACCTATTCACTTTACATCCCACTCACTGCCTCACTTCTGGTCACCCCCTTCCACAATCCTTTCCCCACTCCCTCCCTTCTCTTCTGAGTGGGAGGGGCCCTCCTGGGTATCCCCTGACCCTGGTAGTCTCTGTGAGGCTAGGTACTTCCTTTCCTACTTAGGCTGGAAAAGGCAGCCCAGCTAGAAGAACATATCCCACGGACAGGCAATATCTTTAGGGATAGCCCCTTCTCCAGTTTGGGACCCACATGAAGACCAAGATGCACATCTGCTACATATGTGTGGGGGTGAGGGGAGTGATTGTGGGAGTGGGGCTAGATCCAGTCTGTATATATATATATATATATATATATATATATATATATATATATAGTTGGTGGTTCAGTCTCTGAGAGCTCCAAGAGTCCAGGTCAGGTGACTCTGTTGTTTTTCCTGTATAGTTACTATCCCTTTAGGGGAAGCAATCCTTTCTACTGTTCTTCTAGAAGAGTCCCTAACCTCCATCAACTGTTTGGCTGTGGTTATCTGCATCTATCTGAGCCAGCTGCTGGGTGTAGCCTCTCAGAGGACAGTCATGCTAGACTTCTGTCTGCAAGCATAACAGAGTATCATTAATAGTATCAGGAACTGGAGCTTGCCCATGGGGTGGGTCTCAAGTTGGACCTGTTAATTGTTGGCTATCAAAGATGTTTCTTAAAGCTATATAAAATCATAAATTTGGACTTAGAATTCCTTAAATTTGAATGTTAGAAGTAACTGAGATGCTCATTGAATATTTAGTGTTTATCCTCACCTCGATTCAAATACACAGGAGTCTGAGATGAGGATCAGGTATCACCATGTTTAGCATGCTACCCAGATGACTGTAATACATAGGTGATCTAATAAGCCTGTTACATATTTTAGGTCTTTTTTTCTCTAGACACAGAAAGTAGGTGCTCAGCAGCTTCTTAAAATAAGATTTCTGAGCATAGTCTGAAGTTGACTAACTTGTGGTTAATTTGGGGTTTTGGGTTTTATTAATAACCAGGTATTGCACAATACATCAGAATAGATATGTGGCCAATTCCAACATTCAGATGCTCAGAAAAGAAATGAGCTGGTGCTAACCACTGCATGTTAACAATACTTAGGCAAGACTAAAATCTGGAAAGTCATTTTTATTCTTTTCTTATCATGTTGCTGATTAAAGAACACTGTAAATAAGGTCCTGACAAATGGTTTGTTTACATGACCTACTAAAATTGGTTTCCATCTCAGTGTTGACATTTAATCACTGCAGGGAACTTTTATGTCTCCTCCTTTAAGGATCATAATAATACTTAAAGATAAAATTATATAAAATAAAATAGTGAATATAGGGATATTATTCTTGATATGTCTGTAGAAAGTGTTCAGCTCATACAGTATTGCCCTACAGTATTCATCTAGACTTGAGAATAGTTAATATACATTCAAAATTCATTAAGTAGCCATAATAGTAGAAACCTGTCAGTAATAAAAGACAAAAATATATCTAGAGATGGCTTGGTAAATATAAGTGCCCTTTCCATAAGCACCTGAGTTTGAATCTACAACACCCATGTAAAATCTGGTGTAGTCATGAGTGTTTGTAACACCAGCATAGTGGACCAGAGACAGGCAGATCCTTAGGGCCTGTTGGTCAGCCAGACTAGCCAAAATGGGGTAAGCTCCAGTTTGAGTGAGAGATCTTATATCTCAGTAATAAAGCAAAGAATGATAGAGCAGACCACCCAACATCCTCTTCTGGTACATACATATGAAGACACACAAGTCACATATGTACCCACACAAAGAGAAACACAAATAAATAAAATGAAAATAAGCTTAGACAAAACAGTGATTCCTACATTTTTTTCTTTTCACCATTTACTTTCTAGAAGCTGTTAGGATATATCTCTAATTCCAGTTCCAAGGGATCCAATGTTCCCTTCTGACATCCTTGAACACCATTTTTATTTGTGGTACAAATATATATCATTCACACAAAACACTCATACACATAAAGTAAAATAAACTTAAGGGGAAAATTACCACCATTAGTATTATCACCATCATCGTCGTCGTCATCATCATCATCATCATCATTCTCTCTCTCTCTCTCTCTCTCTCTCTCTCTCTCTCTCTCTCTCTCTCTCTCTATACCTCTCTCTCTCTCTNCTCTCTCTCTCTCTCTCTCTCTCTCTCTCTGTGTGTGTGTGTGTGTGTGTGTGTGTGTGTGTGTGTGTGTGCAAGCACTGACCCATGTGCTTCAATTTGTACACAGAGGACACCTTTATGGAATCGGTTCTTCCCTTCTGCCTTTAAAAGAGATGCAGGGATCAAAGTCAGGTCACTAGGCTTGTGCAGCAAGAGTGAGCTGGTTTGAACAAGACTGGCTCCTGTAAGCTCATATATTTGAATGCTCCGGGACTGGCATTAAGAGTTATGGCCTTGTTGGAGTAGGTGTGGCCTCATTGGAGGAAGTATTTCATAGAGCATGGCCTTTGAGCTTTTCAGAAGCTTAAACCAGGGCTAGTGTCACTCTCTCTTCCTGCTGTCTGCCAATCCAAATGTAGTTCTCTCAGGTACCTCTACAGACCATGTCTGCCTGTGTGCCACCATGCTTTCCACCATGACAACAATAAACTAAATCTATGAAGGTTAACCTAACCCCAATTAAATGTTTTCCTTTATAAGAGTTGCTGTGGTCATGGTGTCTCCTTTCCAGCAATAGAAACCCTAACTAAGATAAAATGCCTTTAAGTGCTGAGCGATATTGCTGCCTCATATTGTTAGTTTTCGAAAATTGTTCCTGCTAACTATAGTACAACTCGATCTCTTATGACATTGCATTTTTTAAAGTTCTTCCTGATCATTATTGCATGTGATTACAATAACCCCATGAGTAAATATTACCATTCGGCAAAGGAGAAATTCCAGGTACACTTAGGATTAATGGCTTGCTCAAGTTCTGAATACATATTAGTTTTCTTCAATTAGCATATTTCTCCATGTACAGGCTATTTAATGGCTGAGACCATGCTTGAGTGTCAATAAGTGAATCAATTTCAGCAGCGTTTCAGGTCAAGGTTTATAACCAAATATATTTCATGCAAAAATACCACAGATCTATGCACTCAAAGCTACCTCAGCCAACATTTCCTTAGCTGCTTTGCCTATCCTATACCTAAAACTACATTTTTATATATAAATAGTAGGCATTGATCGTTATATTGCCATTAAGACTCATTTCCTTCTTCCTACTGTGGGAGGAACAAGAACTAAGAATGCTGTTGAAAGGGTGACTTTTAGACACAACTTTGGGTAGTTTCCAGCCTGATAATTATTCCTGGAGCTTTTCTAGCAATGACACCATTTTGCTCTTGAAAATGATTGTATCATAACTTTTTACATTGGGACATTAAACCTGATACATTATGAAACTAAGACTCCCAAAGTACCCAGTCTTTGCTCAGATTTTATAAACTTATATTGGAAAATATGTGTCTTTAGCTCTCCTATCTGAACTCATGTTCACTTCCCATCAACTTCTTTAATTATATTTATATCACTTCTATATATACATCTTTAACCAAATCCTGTCCATTCTAAGAAGGGATAAATTTCTCCTAGTGGCTCCTGTTGGGTCTTCCTTCTAGTTATTTTACTCATCTCTAAAGTTATACCTAGGTATCCTTGCTTCTAGCATGAATAACCTGTGGCTCATCTCCTCCCAAATGCTATCCCATGACTTAAGCTCACATTAAGTTTTATCTTACTTGTATGTTGGACATAGAAGTAGAACAACAGAACTTACTCTCATGGGCCAACAAGCATAACCTGGAGCTTCTTGGGAGTCAGACTTCTTAATTCTTAGGTGCAATGATGTATATCATGGCTAATTTTCTAGATTATATTAAGACTCCACTTAATGGTCTATCTGGAAAGTGTTTCCTTGTACATGTAATTGGGTTACAGAGGGCCACACCTAGCCTTTGCAGATTCTGGGGCAAAAACTCAAATAGAAAATGGCGGTAACCCCATTCGCCTCACAGTATTACTTTGATCAGTATCTTTCTATAGCAACAGTATATCAAATAAGATTTCTCATTCAACACCAGAAGGATACTTTAAACAGGAGCTTTTACTTGGTACAGATAATAGAAGACAAAGACCGATAGCATTCACCCAATTGAATAGAAGGTAGAATTTATTTTTGTTCAGGCTATACAAATAAAATACATTTTAGGACCATTTATTTAATACCATTCAATTTGTTTGTTTCTTTGTTTATTAATTTATTCATCACAATTTATTTATTACCCTTCAAGAAAAGAGAACACTTGTAAAGTTTTATCATCCATATGTGAACATGAAGTTGATTTTGAAATTTACTTTGCTATCTAACCAGTGAGGCGCAGGTAGATTGACATTAATGAAGAGATGAATGAGTCAGTGGTAGATATATGGGACGAAAAATAATACAATGGAAGGGCTAAAGGGCAATTATGTTAATATGTCTTCCTATTTTCTCTACTTCCCAACATGGAAAAAACATTTTTTTATTCTCCCTGTAGTTATGTGTCCTGTTGTAATTTCAAACCAAATGCATAGCACAATAACAGATCTCTTCTTCCTTGGGAATTTGTTGGGTAGCAAAAGCTGACATACTTTTACAGTCAGTTGGAATGACTGACACTGTCAAAAGCAGAAAACTTGGAGTTTGTTTTAAGGAAAAAATGTTGTCATTGATGATGTTTGCTGCAGAATTCTTCCTAACTAGTGGATTTCAATCTATTTGAAGTATATATATATATATATATATATATATATATATATATATATATATATATATATATTGGACTCCTTCTATCAGTAAGGTTGAATGATTTTCAGTGCTGTCTAGCTTCTCATTTAAAGTGGTTGCTCTGAAAGGAAGTGGACTATATATACTTTTTTAAAAAACTCCCCTAAGTCATTTAGATTGTGCATGCAAACACATGCTAAAACACTTAATCATTGCTGTGTGAGTAAATTTTATTTTGTGCCTTAAAAGTGTATCTCAACATGACATACAAATTTATTATTTTGTTCTCATTGAAAATGTTCTTCAGAAAGGCTAGTGACATGGAATAACCTTTGTCATATCCAAAAGGATCACCTTCCTTCTGGCCATAATCCCAAAACAGTATTTTTCTTTTCTGAACAAATCATATTTTAAAATTCAGCGAGGCTGAAAACTTACAGGCACATTATATTAAAACATTTACTCTTGCATGCAAGTCAAGTTCCTTCACAGTAAAGAGGCAGCTGTGGAGTTCAAAATGAATCTAAAAATGTGTACCTACTTTAGAAATTAGTTTCTAAAGCATGCTGTGCACCTGAGACTTAGTATTCATTATGGGTAACATTATGTGCACCTAATACATTGTGACATGAAAAGTCACAATATTCTTGAGGATTTCTCTGTAACACAGTGGGAGGACCAAAGGCTGGTTAGTAGAATAAGAAACAAAGAATGGATCTTTGTGTGATGTGTTCCTGTTTTAGATCCCATTTTGATTCATGACCCTGAAAGAGATTATTGGTCTTCTTATCTTTAATATAACAAAGATTCTTATGCTGCATCCCTGCATTACATGAAGTTGAATGGTGCTAAATCCTGAGATACCTTAGGAGCTTCCAAGGAAGCAAAGAGCAAGTTAGAGTCTTGAACCTAGATAAAATTAGATAAATGTATAATTCTATATTAACAAATGTTTTTATGAAATATATACCAAGATTCTAATTGTTTTCACCTTTGAAACATAATACACTTTCGTAGTTAAGAAGATCATATAACTTCTTTTGTCGATGAAAGGTGAAATGTTATGTATAGCATCTGTGTGGAAACATTTAAAAACATTGAAGAATTTGTTCATGTTCACATAAACTGCCTTGGAACACACTACATGTTGAGATCTCCTTTGAAACCAGCATGTAGCTAAAGGACAAATGAAAATCTGCTGTATGCATCTACTGCCATTAGGAAGTCTTTAAAAAAAAAGCTAATCTAACCTATACTGTACAATAACCTCTCAAAACTGCTGATATATTAGAAATTGAGCCAGTAGTCCTGTGTATAGTCATGTTTTTGCTATGGACAGGCCTGAGGACTTTTATGGATTTTGTTTTTTTCCTCTTTCTCAATGCAGGAATAAACAATCTACATGCATCCTTTAAAAGAAAGGATATGTTTAAAATGAAGGTAAAGAATCATTTTATGTTTTGAAGAAATAATAGCCAATATAATGTTTGAATAAATATAACCCTAAAATGTTCTAGAAAGAGGAAGCCAAACAAGAAAACTTCTAAAGTTTTTTTCACAAGTACTTAAGTGCCTCCTTGACACAGAAGAGCTTGTGCTTAAATTTGGCTGGTTCCTTCTTTTTTTCTTTTTCAACATTTGTGCATTTATTCATTCTCTCTCTCTCTCTCTCTCTCTCTCTCTCTCTCTCTCTCTCTCTCAACTTTTATGTATAAAAACCAGAGCATGCATACATGAAAGTCAGAATAAGGAACATAACTCTCATGAAAGGTTATAGGTACAGAGACAAAATTTAGAGCTAAGATGAAAGGATGGACTATCCAGAGAGTACCCCATTCGGGAGTCCATCCCATCATCAGCCACCAAACCTAGATACTAATGCTCATGCCAGCAAGATACTGCTGAAGGGACCCTGATATTGCGGCCTCTTGTGAGGCTATGCCAGTGCCTGGTAAACACTGAAATGGATGCTCACAGCCAGCTACTGGATGGAACACAGGGTCCCCAATGGAGGAACTAGAGAAAGTACCCAAGTACCTGAAGGGGGCTGCAACCCTATAGGTGCAACAACAATATGAACTAACCAGTACCCCCTGAGCTCGTGTCTCTAGCTGCATATGTAGCAGAAGATGGCCTAATCGGCCATCAGTGGGAATAGAGGCTCCTTGGTCTTCCAAACTCTATATGACCTAGCACAAGGCAAGGCCTGGGCCAAGTAGTGGGAGTGGGTGGGTAGGGGAGCAGAGGTGGGGGGAGGGGTATGGGAAACTTTCGGGATAGCATTTGAAATGTAAATAAAGAAAATAATAATAATAAAAAAAAAAGAAAGTCAGAAGACAATTTGGCATGAGTCAGTTATCTTCTGGGGATCAAGCCTAGGTCATTAGAGTATCTGAGAAAACATCTACCAGCTGGCCCATCTTGCCTTTCTGGCTGATTCTTTTTACTGAATAAACATTCACCAACATATTTTTCTTGTGAAAATCTGAAAAGCACCACACTCAAAACATTTAAATAACAGGAAATTTGCATTGCACATTAAAGATTAAAAAATAAAGTAAAAGTCATAACATTCTGTATTATACTTGTTATGCAATTTATTCCAAAAACACCAAAATTTTAACATTTGAAACAAACACATGTTCATTTTATAATAACTTCAGAAGTAAGAGTTAATATATGCTCTCTAAACTATATTAATTTGCATTTTGTGGGGGAAAATTATTTCTGAATTATTATCTACTCTTGTAGTGCAAACTATTTGATATTTAGAACTTATGCATTGTCAGCCTTCTGAGAGAGCTTGAAATAGTATAATCAGAGAAGTGTATGATTTAGAGACAAATATTGCTGTCTCTCTGATTGTCAATTCTCAAAACAATACAGTTACCGGTCTCTTCCATGTTCACTATGCTGATGACTTTTTCCTCTGTAAACAAGCCAGTGAATAAGAATGTCATGTGACTTATGGTGAGAAAGTCTTCCTGGCAAACTGATTATAGGAAATATTAATTAATGATCTCAACATGAAAATACTGCCATTTCCTTTGTTCCCTGCAATGTCCTGATATGAGGCCAGGACAGAATCAACTCCTCAAAAACTATATGTTTATGGCAATAGCCATACATTCCATGCTTCTGTGGCTCTTAAGTTTCAGTTTTATATTCAGGGGCCATAATCTTTAGGGACAGTATTGCCTTTTTCTTTACCTTAGCTGACTCATTTCTCCAATTCTTAAACCTTTTTGTGTGTTTCTGCACAGTAAGCTTCCTCTGCACTCCACTGGAGTAGAGACATTTAAGGGTTACATGAGCACAGGATAAAGGCAAGGCCAGGTTGTATCTTTTGATTAATTTCACTCCTCCCTCTAAATCCCCTAGAAATGATGAAATACACTTCCTTTGGTATTGCTACCATTCTGATTAACTATCTTAAATGGCTTGTCGGCTGGAATTTGAACCTCTGGAAACTACTGTCTTACAATTCCACAGTCCTTTCTCAAAACCAAGTGCTTTAAATATATGTGAGAGAAAAAAAGAGCAACCGTGTTTTGAGAATCTGAAAATCTGTCTCCTCCAAATGCTTCATTTTTAACGACATGATCTTACAGACTTTTATTTCTTCAAAACCTATGCCAGTCTAATTTTCCAGCCTATCAGATTAAGCTGTTTTTCATTTGTTGTAAACGATTTCCCACAATATCCTTATTTGATCTGCCAACATGTACAATCTATGGGCCTTAAGGGGAATTGGGAAGGCAAGTTCTACTGTTCAAAAACCCCTTGTGTGTTGGCCACAGCATAATTGTATTTCTGCTTTACACCTATATCATGGTTGGGTAAACAAAGTTATACCCAATGGTGAATGAGTAATCCTTTTCTGTAGTATCAATTTCCAGAGCTTTAGCCCTATGAAATGAAATATCTGTTAGTGTGTTTACCATTACCAGTCCAACTCATAAGATTGTATTGATTAAATTTTTGTACTGCAAAAATACCATTTTAAACCAGGGTGAAATCAATATGGGTGTGTATTTTTATATACAAATTGGATTGAGCTCAAAAAGAATATTCTTTGTTAGAACAAAAATAAATCTGGAAATAAAATCTGATAAAGAAGGGAAAGAGTTTACCCTTCCTTGTGCTTGAGTTTTCCCCCCACCCTGCCCGCTGTTAATCAGAGCCCAACCCTCACTGTCTGAGTGGAGATTTCTTTTCTGCTCCAAGCCGATCAATGTTTGCACAAATTAGGACGTCAGATAACATCATCAGTGTGCAAATGCCTTCTTCAGATTGAAATGACACAATAACATCCCTTTCAGCTCTTTGGGAAGCAGCAAAAAACAGCCAGTGAGGCTCCTGAAGGCTGTGTGCTTACTGTAAAGCGAAGAAGCTCTTTTTTCCTGGAGCACTTAATGCTTCAGAAACATCCCACCAGATGGGGTAGGATTATTTCCAGAAAGCAATTAAGGCAGTTACTGGAGCGATGGTAAGGCATTGCTGTGAGTAAGCAAATAGCAAAGTTGTAGCCCCTCGACTTGTAGTAGTTTTATTTGCTTTGGTTAAAGCTGAAGTTCAGAGATAATGAATATAGCTTATGAAAGCTGAAAAGTGATGTATATTAACTCTGAATATGGACTTCCCATGCATGAGGAAGACCAAAGCTTAGTCCCAAAATAATTGTATAAGCACTTGACTAAAACTGAAGACAGTATTTTCTGGTTTCCTTATAATCCTAACAAAAGCACATTAGTATAAAGTCTCAGGACACCTGTTACAGAGTACCTCACACAGAATGTACTCACTCAATGTCATTTCACTGTTCCTTCCTACATTCTCTCTTCCCCATCTCAGAAAATGCATCTCCATTCTTCTACTTATTTGGACCAAAACCCAGAGTTATAATTATCTCTCATGTCTACTTCTGATCAGTGAACAAATCAAACTGACTGCATCTTCAAAGTATGTCCAAAACCTGACAACAGGCTGTACTGGTACCATCCCAATCACTGTCTCCCAGCACCTTTTGTTTTCATTAGCATTGCAATAACCTATCTAGTAGCTGAGTAGCCTTGTCTTTGTTGTTCTTTGTTTGGTTTGGTTTTCTTGTTCTCCTAGAGTCTTTCAACACAACAGCAAAAGTGATCCTTTGAAAATCAGATCATGCCACTTCTACGGTCAGAATGGCTCCATGGTTTTCTCATTTCCCAGAGTAAAAGATGACATCCCCATCCTGCTCCTCCCTGCTCTGCTCTTTCCCTCCCTAAGAGCCCTCTCACTGCCACCACTTCTTATGCATCTGCTCTAACTACATACTTTTGAATCCTTTTTTATTTTTTAAATGCTAATAGTCTTTCTGTTCAGAGCCTTTCAGGGGCTTCAGAAAGCCTCTGCTTTCCTCTCAAATAAGTCCCTCACATTTTCTTTGTGCATCAGATCCCCTGATCTATTATCAGAGAGGTTTTTTCTAATTACTAATGCAAAACAGCAACTTGCTAGTCTGCATAACCAATCATTCTAATTTTCCTTATAAAACTATTGCAAACAAAAGAGCCCAAGTTTATGCATTATTCTCTTTTATACAGAGAATATAAATTCCTCTTAAGAAGACTGCCACTGTATCCTCAGTGATGGAGCAGTGCCTAGAACACAATAGGTTCCCATATCCAATTTGTCTTCAAATCAATCTACTAGTATTTTTATTGAATGCCCAAGATTTTGTCTCATGCCCTGTTGTTTGATCTCTGCTGCTCCCTTTTGCTATTTTTCTATTTTTGAGATTATAATATAATGACATCATTTCTCCCTTCCCTTCCTCCAAACCCTCCCATATATCTCTCTTTGCTCACTTTCTAATTCATAGTCTCTATTTTTGTTGGTTTTTGTTACATGTGTCTATGTATGTACATATATATTTCTAAATAGACTGTTCAGTATGTATAATGTAAATTATATGTATGTCTTCTGTTATGGTGCACAGTCCCAACAGGCACATCTACAATTCAGCTTCCTCAGATAAGACCCAGGAAACATTGTGGAAGATGCGGCAAGAAGATTGGAAGAGCAAAAGGATAAGGGAATTTTTCTGTAAGACTGTGACTTCTAGTAATATCAGAAGCTATAAATATAAAATCTCACCAAGATACTGCCTAAACTTGACTTGAACAAAGATGGCACCAATAAACACACAGGAGTAAATGGGAAAACACCCTCAAGGCCTCAACCCTCTTCTTCTCATTCATCCTTTTACTCTTCCTTTTCTTCTTTATCATCTAGAATATTTATTAAGGACCTGTTACTAGCTGTTAATATGGGACCTGTACATCTGTTTTAAATTTTTATTCATTGTATGGTGGGGGTGTTTTTGCCTACATGTGAATCTGTGCACCATTTGCATGCCTGGTTCACATGGAGGTCAGCAGAAGGCGTCAGATTCCCTAGGCCTGGAGTTATAGACCTTTGTTCGCTCCCATTTGGAATACTCTGGGTCCTTTGGAAGATCAAGGAGTGCTTTTAAATGCTAAGGCATCTCTTTTAATAGACAAGAACTGGATGGGGTATATATACTCTCCATGTTGATAAGTGAATAAACTGCATCCTAAAAGTGTATCATCTGTTCAACATGTCATTAATACAATTAGAGCTATGCTCTAACCCTAGACTTAGTCTAACCTTCCAACCCTAGAGATTTCTTCAATTGATCTACTTTTCTTTTTCCTCTCTGTTACTCTCCATGTAGTAGATGGGCCATTGATAAAATCTAGAAACACTGGGGCCAGACAAACTCTTAAGACTTACTAATTGTGTTGCTTCCTCCCCCTAAACTCACACTTTTTGCATTGCAGTTTCTAAAATAGCTCAGCAATCTTAATACTCACCAGCTGCCATATGAGTGAACGAAACTAGAAAATGAAAACTAGAAACTTCTTTCCAATTCTTTGTAGCTCTCTAGTCACCAAGAGAGCCCTGGGTTACTGAGAAAGATTTTGGATTAAGAGAGTGGCAAAGGTTATTTATTAATGAAGGGAAGAGAAATCAAAGAGTAGTCATTCTCTGTGAGTTTAAAGAATCACAAAATGAAAATTACCCAAACTATTGTTAGAATAAAAATCCTCATGCCATTTCCACATTTGACTTATTGGGCCTGGGGTGGGACCCAAGATTTTATATCAGGTAGTCTGTGCGCCCTACTTTGCAAAACTCTGTACCATCCAAACACACTAGGTTTTGATTAATAGCATGAGGTTTTGTTGTGAAGGTGCCAGAGACATTATTATAAAGGAGAAAAACATCATGTTACTTTACTTAAAAAGCTTGGAGAAAATTGGATTTTCATTTAGACCCAGAAAATCATTTGGAATGCCTTGCAAAGTTCACAATTTAATATACCCAGCTGCAGTAAGAGTTCAACTTCTCAAGTCAGCAGAAGCAACACAAGATGAGAAAAAGTCAGCCTCGCTTGATATATGATGACCAAAATATGTATGCTAATTAAAAGCTTCACACTTAATGGGAACAGTGCATTTATTAATGATGCATGGCATTGGCATTGCAGTGAAACAATAGATCATGGTCTATATTGTCCAATGTGTGGCATTACAATAAATACCCTAAGGATTAATAATGTTTCATTATGAAAAATGTCAACTTTAAAATCATTGTTAGGTTACTGGGCAAGTATCATCAGTCCTCAGACCCTGAAAATATAGACAACACTGAAAAACAAACAGTGCTGAAAATAAAGCTAGAAAAGCTGGTCTAGAAGCATAGGAACGTTGCTCTCAATACAGCGGGGAGGAATACAAGCTATTAGAGCATAAAATTTACTCCCAAAGTTGGCGAACTATGTTCTTGGCCCATGATTCCATGTGTAACACATCTCGTATCACACCTGGAGTTAGTGGAGGGACTGGATCAAAGGAGAAAAGAGAAGAATTTTTATCTGTTACTTTAACGGTAAAACTTTCTGCTGAACCTAGCATAATACAAAGTGCCTTGTACACATCCAGAATCACCTAGTCAAGAGTATTAAAATGTGCCCCTTTTATCATTGCTGAAAGAAAAGCCCATCTACTATGGTGAAAGTGCTATTGAACTTTAGAGAACACTTTGAAAACATGTATTCTAGATATTAAACTCCAATTTTCTGAAATACAGCCTCCTTTCAGCAGCACTCAAATTGATTTTTTCTAAGAAAATTTGGAGCCTGACACTTTGACTGCACAACAATCCTTGGTGCTTTGTCCTTGGGACCTTTTTTAAGAGTTCCATGTATAAGATGCATACTATTGGTCTTAAGTGATAATGTGTTTTCTCTAGACCTTCAGAAAAAGAAAATATGTAAGAGAGAGGAATAGTGAAAATGAATAATCTGCCACCCAGAGTATTCAGTGTTTTCATGGATGTTACCTATTTAAAGGAACCCTCCTAAATACCTATCTCATTTGATGGTTTTGAAAACACAGTTGCATGTTTGACAGATTGGGAAGTAATATTAAAATGTCCCTATAAGACCATACAACTGTATATTGAATAATTATATATTCAAATCTTTTTATACATGCATTAATTATTTTCTAATTGCTATAACAAAATATCTACAAAATCAGCAGGCTAGGGAGGCCATCCACCATTGTAGAGAAAGCATGGTATCAAATGAAATGAAATCAAAGGTGTCTGTCTTGAAAAGTTCTTTATGAATGCTTGAACAATACAATGCCAATGCAGAGGGAAACACATTCATTTATGAAGAAGAGTTTGCTCATTTTGAGCACTTCATATTATGACTGCTTCATATTATGTTGATTTTTTCTATAAAAGAACTCAATTTAATTATAATTTTGTACAAAAATATTTGACTATATACATAGTACAATTAAAGGGTGAACTGTCTTACTCTGGTAAGAAGAAGAAAAACAGTTCATAAAGTGTAATAAATTAAGTATATTCTACACATATTATAAGCAAGTAGCTGAAATGTTATAAAGAAACCATCATGTTTCTCTTAGAGTAGTACCACAAGTTACAGCATTAGGTGAAGTACCACACACATTAATTTTACTTAATGCTAGTCACTCTAAGAGATAAGACATAAGTGAAAAAGCTTCACCAGTTTTATAGAGTAAATAAAGGATGGGGGAAGGGAGAAAATAGTCAGCATACATTGCATAAATGTATGACATCATCAAATAAAAAAAATAAGAAATAAGAAAACAGAATGCTATCCTGTTGTGATCTATACTCACACTTGTTATGTAGAAATAAACTATAAATTTAGACTGAAGCTAAAAGCAAAATTCCCCTGGACTGACCAGCCAATTATATTTATCATAGTTACTCAGTGACTATACTATACTATACTATACTATACTATACTATACTATACTATACTATACTATATTCCTGAGAAAAGGATGTGAAAAGCATGGGCTTTGGAGGTAGCAGGTTGTATAGACTCAAACTCTTTGGAGATAAGATATGTGGATTCAAAGCTATGTTCTTATTGCCTACTGTGAACTGTTAAGCAATTTGTTGAACACTGATATCATCTTCTGTAAATTAAGGTTCATAACAGTACTTCTAACACAGAGCATATGTTAAGACTAAGGACAGAAACTCATTTACATAGCTGAGTATAGAGCATATAGTGTATAAAATTCTCAGGAAATAATAGCCATGTCCACTGTCATTATTGCTCAGTGTCAAAAACAAAAGTCTACAGGCTCAGAATTCAACATACCTTATTGCTTAGATCAGTGGATCCACCATATGTATAAATTGTGTGTTTAGAATATCTGGTTTCCAGAGTACCACAACAAATTATGCCAAAATGAGTGGCTTAACACCACAGAAATTTTCTCTATCATCATTCTTCACATTAAGTGAGAAAAAGCATCAAAGATATGGGCACAGGGGAAAAATTCCTAAATAGAACAGCAATGGCTTGTGCTGTAAGATCAAGACTTGACAAATGGGACCTCATAAAAGTATAAATCTTCTGTAAGGCAAAAAACACTGTCAATAAGACAAAAAGGCCACCAACAGATTGGGAAATGATTTTTACCAATCCTAAGTCTGATAGGGGACTAATATCCAATACATACAAAGAGCTCAAGAAGCTGGACTCCAGAAATTCAAATAACCCCATTAAAAATGAGTTACAGAGCTAAACAAAGAATTCTCAACTGAGGAATACAGAAGGGCTGAGAAGCACCTGAAAAAATGTTCAACATCCTTAATCATCAGGGAACTGCAAATCAAAACAACCTTGAGATTCCACCTCACACCAGTCAGAATGGCTAAGATCAAAAATTCAAGTGACAGCAGATGCTGGTGAGGATGTGGAGAAAGAGGAACACTCCTCCATTGCTGGTGGGATTACAAGCTTGTACAACCACTCTGGAAGTCAGTCTGGTGGTTCCTCAGAAAACTGGACATTGTTCTACCGGGAGATCTAGCAATACCTCTTCTCAGTATATACCCAAAAGATGTTCCAACTGGTAATAAGGACACATACTCCATTATGTTCATAGCAGCCTTATTTATAATAGCCAGAAGCTGGAAAGAACCGTGATGTCCCTCAACAGAGGAATGGATACAGAAAATGTGGTACATTTACACAATGGAGTACTACTCTGCTACTAAAAACAATCAATTTATAAAATTCTTGGACAAATGGATGTATCTGGAGGATATCACCCTTAGTGAGGTAACCCAATCACAATAGAAGTCACTAGATATGTACTCACTAATAATTGGATATTAGCCCAGAAACTTAGAATACCCAAGATACAATTTGCAAAGCACAAGAAAATAAAGAAGAAGACCAATATGTGGATACTTCATTCCTCCTTAGAATAGGAAACAAAATACCCATGGAAGGAGTTACAGAGAAAAAGTTTGGAGCTAAGNCGAAAGGATGGACCATCCAGAGACTACCCCACCCGGGGATCCATCCCATTATCAGCCACCAAACCCAGACATTATTGCATATGTCAGCAAGATTTTGCTGAAAGGACCCTGATATAGCTGTCTCCTGTGAGACTATGCTAGTGCATGGCAAATACAGAAGTGGATGCGCACAGTCATCTATTGGATGGAACACAGGGCCCCCAATGGAGGAACTAGAGAAAGTACCCAAGGAGCCTAAGGGGGCCGCAACCCTGTACGTGGAACAACAATATGAACTAACCAGTACCCCCAGAGCTCGTGTCTCTAGGTGCATATGTAGCAGAAGATGGCCTAGTTGGCCATCATTGGGAAGAGAGGCCCCTTGTTCTTGCAAATTTTATATGTCCCACTACAGGGGAATGCCAGGGCCAAGAAGTGGGAGTGGGTGGGTAGTGGAGCAGGGCGGGGGAGGGTATAGGGTACTTTCGGGATAGCATTTGAAATGTAAATAAAGTAAATATCTAATAAAAAAAAAGAAATCTAAAACAGATGTTCTAGGACTACTCTCCCCATGGGGGTCCTAAGAGGAAAATCCAGCTGCAAAGGCCGCTGGTGCTCTTCCATGTCTTGGAATTATTTGACTCCAGTTTTCATAGGGCTTTTTCTACTTTTTCCTCTAATAATTGGATTTAATATATGGTTATTGAAAGATAATCTCATCTCAAGTTGTTAAATTTATTATATCTTCAAAGTCTATTATTTCATAGTTCAGCTTCATACAGTGGTTGTGACATGGACACATTGGTTGACCTACTGACACTTGGTAAGGCATATGTGATTTCAATTCTTTTGTCATTGTCTTTTCTTTGATAAATCTCTGGGAAAGACTTGTATCATTTTATCTTAAATTTTATCAGAAATAACCAGACACTACCAGCATTATGAAAATTGACAAATCTATGTTTTCTTTTCTTTTCTTCCACTACCCTCCATATTCCCAGTGTCTCTATAATTCCCTTAGTAGTCTTATTTGCATATAACACCTTTATTCATTGCAACACCCACCCAACATCCACTGCATTCATGTCAAATTTATCTTGAAAAGTGTTTCACACTTTAGGGCAGTTTTTAACTTCCCAATAATCCTATTTTAATGGTGGCACATTATTAGCTCATTGTGCCAAAAACTGGTAAGTAAATTTTCTTAAAAGACATGATAGTTGAAATTTGAAGGGAAAGCCTGACATACTCCCTAAGTATAGTATTGGTTTTCAATAGACCATCCAGTACTTTTTAACTTCATTTTTTACAACATAGAATTCCATTTAAATCTTCAAATGTTCAGGGGAAATGGATAAAAACAGTGCTTTTCATATGGACATGCAGGAATCTGGATTTTAATGGAATAATATCTTAGGTACTAAGACTATAGACACTGTGCCCTATCTATATTTTTAGCACAAAATCCATATATTTATCCCACTTTTACTAACATTGAACAGATAAGACCTTCACAAGCTAAAATCTATAATTATGTGCCAGTATTTTAAAGTTCTGATTAATGATTCCAAATGATGAGAAAACTCGAGAGCATCACTGCAATTTATTAGAAAGAGTGATATTTTCTGCTCAGACTATTCTACTTCAGATTTATTCTGACAACTCACAATTTTACTAAGCTATAGTCTCATTACTTGATTAATCATTGATAGGGTATAGAATTTCTACATATATATTGCTTTAAATGAGAATTATAGGAAAACTTACATTTCCCAAGTTCTAACAAAAGGAATCTGTTATTTCAAACACTCTAAAACCCCATACCTCTCTGGCAAAACTGATACACTGAGTTATTTTAACTCTCATAATTGACTGTGCCCAAAGGTTTGTAATCATGTTCAGTTAACCCATTGTTTCTAGGCCTGGATCAAGGCAGCGCATCATGGGAGGATCTTGTAACAATAGAAGCTGCTCAAGAGCAAAATAGATGAGAAGCCAGATCACAATATATCATTCAGGGGCTTACCCAAAAATGACTGTGACATTTTCAATTAGTCCCTACCTCTTAAATATTCCACCACAGGGGTGCCACAGGCTGACAACAAAACCTTAAATATCTGTACCCATGATGGACAGTTATCTTAACCATAAAAGCCACCAGGCTACCCTGAGCCCTCAGCACTGCCCAATCATGTTACTGTTTCTTGGGTTACTTCATTCGTAAGTCTCACTACTTTTCAAGAACTAATGTGTTTCACGAAATTCTGACTCATTTTCACTGTATCATATTATTTCATGATTGTGTATTTTTGACACCCATTACATGGGAAATCTCCAATGACTTGTCATGAAACATAAAATTAGATTGTGTCTGGACTGATAAGGTCTTTCAAGAAGAAAATCCATGAAGTAGCCTGCTAAATTTCACTTCCTTTACACAGGCTCTGAATCACACCAATATTCCATTTCCTCATTCATTTATACCTAACAGTAGTGTTCTTACTATATCTTTATTGAGGGACTTTTCAGTAAGATTTTTGTCTCTTCTACTTGAAAAGAAATATGCCTTATTAAACTCCACATTCTTTTCTCATTATCTAAATATCTTTTGCCCCTACTTAATGATTGAACTTCAGGTTTTCACTTCTGTTTCTTTTCACTCTGTCACTGCAAAACAATCACAAGCTTAATAAAAAATATAAATAACAAATATTTAACAATAAAATGTTGATTAATTTTTCCCAATCCTTGTTTATCTCTTAAAGACAAGAGCACTGTTCTATAACAATCACAACTTAGCTATCAAAGTTAAGATGTTAACATACATAAAGCAATACTAACATTCAGTTTTCATTCATATTTTTCTATCTGTGCCAATACTGTTCATTGTAACAAAAATATCTTCAGTAGAATCAATCACTGCCTTTTTTATCATGTGCTGTCCTATGGTCTCTGGCTGTTTATAGTATTGTTTTTATCTTTCCATTGTTTTCATAGGCAACTGTCTTTAATATTGTGCATAAATTATTTTATAGAATACTCTTCAATCTAAAGTTTTCTAGAATTATGTCAGAGTTTTGTTTGTGTTATCATTCTGAAGATAACAAAATTAACGTTTTAGTCCTCTCATTGTTTCCTATCAAGGAGTGCCATTAATGAGTTGTACAATCAATAATGGTGTCAACTTTAATCCTTTAATTAAGGTGGCATCTTAATGGCTATTCTATTTTATTCTCCTTTCGACTTATAATTAACAAGTATGTATAGGGATGAACATTGAAGTTATATAACTTCCATTAATCACTTAATTTTCTATTTATCCATTAATTTACTTATGTAAGAACTCATGGTTCCCTCTATTATACAAAGAGTTATATTTTCTCATTTATTTCAACTCCCAAATATTTAGTTTTAGTCAGTGTTAATCCCTTCAAAATATTTTCCCCTCTATTTTACATGACTTCATTACTCTGATTATTTCCTCACTTTCTGTTACATTAAGATGTTTTGCAACCCCATAGGAAAACCAACAGTGTCAAATAACCTGGACTCCTGGGAGCTCCCAGAGACTAAGCCATCAACCGAAGAGCATACATGGGCTGGTCTGTGGCCCCTGGCACACATGTAGTACAGGATGCCCTTGTCTGGCCTCAATGGGAGAGGATACATCTAATCCTGTAGAGCCTTGATGCCCTAAGGAGGGGGAATACCCAGGAGGGAGCACCCTCTCAGAGGTGAAGGGGAGCCAGGGATTGGGGGAAGAATTCTGCAATGGGGGACCAGGGAGGAATATAAATAAAATAAAATAAATAAAATAATTAACGTTAAAAAGATGTTATAGAGACTGCTCCACCTAGGGATCCATCCCAATCTGCTGACACCAAACCCAGACACTCTTGCTAATGCCAAGAAGTGTTTACTGACAGGAGCCCAGTACAGTTATCCCCTTAGAGGCTCTGCCAGACCGTGACCAATACAGATGCATGTACACAGCCAAATATTGGACTGAGAGCAGGGACCCCAATGGGGAAGTTAGGGCAAGGACTGTAGGAGCTGAAGGAGTTTGCAACCTCATACGAAGAACAACAATATCAAATAACCAAAGCCCCAGGGACTAAACCACCAAAACCACCAACCAAAGAGTACACAGGGGATACCCGTGGCTCCAGCTAGATATGTAGCAGAGGCTTGCTTTATCTGGCTGGCAAAACTGGGAGGGGAGCCCCTTGGTCCTGTGGAGGCTTGATCACCCAGGATAAGGGACTGCTAGGCCGCTGAGGCATGAGTGGGTGGGCAGGTGAGGGAGTACCCTCATAGATGTAGGAGGGAGGGAGAAGGGGATAGGTGGTTTGTGGAGGGGAAACTGGGAAGGGAAATAACATTTGAAATGTAACTAAAGAAAATAACCAAAAAACCCAGAAAATTCCAAAAGAAAAAGATGTTCTGCCCAGTCCATGCAATTAGCAATTTCTCCAATATCCAATATCGTTTTTGTGAAATTGAATTTAAAAACCATGTTCAGGGCATAGATGTTTTGTTTATTGGCTTATTTAGTGCTTTTGTTATTATTTATTTTTCACTTTGTTTTGCTATTAAGATATAAGTATTTCCAGGTACTGCAGTTAACACACATAGGTACATGTAGATACATATATCATGATTATGTATCTGTCTGTGTGTCTATAAAAAACTATGAATATTCATTGTTACATCTCGTTTAACACTGCAAGTTTCTATTTTATTGTCTGATTTTTTTTGTATTTCCAACTTTCTTCTCTGACATTTTGACCCCTCGATCTCTCGTCTTTCACATATTTACTCCAGTCATTTCTCAACCCATTTCACGTTGGAATTCATTCCCCATGATTCTACCTAAAGAAATGCCATTAGGGGACCATTACTCAATATCTTACTAAATATAAGGAGCACTCTATTCTTCATTCTCCTTGATTTACAGAAAACTCTTCTTTCATTTGCTTGTATAAAACAACATTCTCTTGATTTTCATCACATCCATGGCGAATGGCATTCTTCTTTTCTGGATCTTTCTTCTTAGCTTAATTTTAAATCTTAAAATCTGCAATCTTAGAATCTATTCCTTTTTTTAACTTATTTGTCATCTCTTGGTTTATTTATGATTTTCATTGAAGACTAATAAATTTAATCTCTTACCCTGATACCTTTACTTGATTTTGAACCCATTGACAAACCCATTGACAAATCCATTGAGGATCTGCCTACTTGACAGCTCTACTTAGATTTCTCACAGGTACTTCAGATTAACATATCTAAAGCTCACCACTTAATCTTCTACATAAAACCTGCTATTCCTTCAGCAGTCACTATATTGATTTTTTTTGAAGTAGCACAACCTTTTACACAGTTGTCCATGCTAAACTTAGCCATTATTCATGACATTACCATGTTTTACCTGTATTGTTGTAATCAGCCACAAGGTATACGTCTACTTCCTAAGATATTTTGCATACATCCATTTACCTCAGTCTCCCTAGCCATAGCAACCTGGGTTTTGTCTCACCTGGATTCTCAAAAGTAGTTTGGGTGTATTTACTGTTCTGAGCATACATTCTTCATTAAGAGTAAAGTTGGCCTCCTCTAAACAGTTCAAATCAAGTAGTATCATAAACAATATTTTTAAAAGTCCATTTCTACCCTATTCTCTGTATTATATCCAAATATCATTTTAGTACTAATCATATTTTTGTGAGCCTTTGCTGCCTTTCAGGTTTTTTTCCACAGCACTTTTCATAATTTGTAGTTACATATTATTTGAGTTATTTATGCTACAAAATTCTCACTCTAGGAAGACAGGGGCTCTCATTGTCCCCACCCCACTCTCTGCAGTGTGTGTGTGTGTGTGTGTGTGTGTGTGTGTGTGTGTGTGTGCATACGCACATGCACACACGTGCACTTTATCGTACTTCTATCATTTAACAGTGCTTAACCAGTTTTGTGCACTTCATATCAATAAGATGTAGGAATTGACATAAGGGAAATTTAAAAAAAGAGCATGCTCATCCTTGTAATGACAAGCATTTGGGTGAATGATGAAGTTTGTAGCCAAAAATTAAAGTCTACTTATGTACTCACATATTTTGGTTAACATCAATATAAACAAACTAATTTCCTTGGAGTCAGGCATCAGAGCAGTCTGATTGGCTGGCTTGTAATCATTTCACTTTATGCCATTCAGAAATTGCTTTTTGAGATTTTTTTTCTCAACCACTTCTTAACTTGGTTGCTCAAAACTGAAATTGGATTGTATCCTGGACACAGCAGGAAGGCAGTTTGCAGAGCCCATGAACATTGTTGAAATTATCATGCAAGCTTATTAAATGCAATGTATATTTAAATTGAAAAAACTTTCTTTATTAAACCCAGATAGGTGAATTTTTATAGCTTCCAGCACTAAAGTGTATTAAGTTTGAGAGTCAGGTTAGATTAATTTCTAATCTTTATGGAAATCATTTTTATTAAAAAGTGGAAAGTTAAGATTTTGACAGTTACAGGGTTTGGAAAATCCTAAAAGGATCATCATTTAAATATGCAGGGAACATAAAATCAGAGTGCTTTCATGATAAAGATGATTTGTTTATTTTATATGCTCATTTTTAAAAGCTGTTTTAATATTTAAGCTTGTTAAAGAAAATCTGAAATGTGGTTGAATATATTAAAGCCTAAATAAGTTTTGACTTTCATTACTTTTCATGAGAGCCAATGAAATAAACCTTAGCCTGGGCTTAGTTGCTAAAATGAAAAAGATTAAAGGAATTTTTTTATTTCTAAAATAAGTGGTCAATATATCTGGAGTTTTATTTGTAAATACATTCCATGATTTGTGATTCCTGCATTCTCTACTGAATACAGGAATATTCTGCCTAACTGGAATTTTGTACTTAATCATTTGCATTTCAAGTTGTTTCCTTTTGGTTCACTTTTGTTCTATTGAGAAGTAATTTGAAAATAATGTAACATGCATAATCAGATGATTTTCTACACCTATATACTATGAAATTATTACAATCAAATTAGCTAGCTTTTCATCATGCCCCATCTTGGTTGTGCATGAAATGACAGCACTGAAGATTTACTCAAGAAATTTCAATTCCAATAACATTGATTTTATTCAAAATCATTTCTTTTAGTGATTTTGCACTGAAGTCTTGCAGTGATTGAGGTGCATACAAGCATTAAAACACATTAAGGGCTATAACTCTATGATAGAGTGACTCTATGACATACAAAGGACCCTGTGTTACATTCCCAACCTCTGTAAGTAGAACAAAATAACCTTCCAGAAGACACCTGTAGGAAATTTTACCAATCTGACAGTAAAATGGGAAGAAATTGCTTTGTCCTTTGAATTTAAGTATACAGATGCGTGGGTCTCTAGTCATGTGTCTTCTCTTGGTCTCTTTCCTTCTGTTTTTTTTTAATCTTTAGATTATACATATATACATATATATATATATAGTATATTATAGCAGAATATAATTTATATATAATACACACACATACATATATTATTTATATATAACGCACACACACATATATGTGTGTGTGTGTGTGTGTGTGTGTGTGTGTGTGTGTGTGTGTGTGTGTACAACCTACTTCTTTTCTGAAAGACAGGAAGGGGAGGATCCAGAGAAGAAGGGAGGTGGAGAGGAACTCGGAGGAGTAGAGGGAGAGGAACCACAATCAGATCTTATTAAGTGAGAAAAATTCTTTTTTCAATAAAACTTGGGAAATATACTCATGTCTTTTCATTTTAAAAGTTTAAAATCAAAAAACGAATGTTGAAAAATCAATTATCAAAAGAACTCATCACTTCTCCCTCCCAAATGCTTTTCCTCATATCTCCTAACCACTATTTTATTTTCAGTTACTATTGTCTATTCTTATATTCCAGTAATCAGTAAGACCATGCAGTATTTTTGTTTCTTCTGGAACTTTTCTCTTAACATACCGACCCATAACCCTATCCATAATTTTATAGATGGCCAGATTTCATTTTTGTGACTTTGTTATATATGCACTGCATTTTATTAACTTTTAATATTTATTTATTTGTATATCTGTTGTGTCCTTCCCAGAATACTTATCTATGGAGGTTAGTGGATACCCTGTGAGAGTCAGTTCTTTCTTCCCATGTGGATTCCTGGAATATGCCTCAGGTCATCAGGCTTAGAGGGGCATAGATTTACCCTGTGAGGCATCTTACTAGGCTGCCACATTTTTTTCATCTTTTCATCAGTTGTTAAATATTCATTGGCTGTTTCAATTTCTTGGCTATTGTCAACAGTGCTATAATAATAGTGAGAATATAGATGTCTCATCAACATATTGATTTCATTTCTCTTGTGTATAGACCCAGAAGTAATATAGTTGTATTATGTAAAAGTTCTGTTTTTAGACATTTGGGAAACATTCATAATATTATTCATAAGGTCTATACTGAAATACATTTCTATCAATGAGGTACATTCTTCCCTTTTCTCAGTAGTCCTTTTAGCACATGTCACATTTAGTATTTTTGATAATATCTAACTGATTGAAGTGTCATTTTGATTAGTGACATTGAGCATTTTTCATTTATGTTCTAGTCATTTGTATGGCTTCTTTTAAGAAACGTCTATTGATATCTTACCTAATTTAACTTGATTATTTATGATATTTTCCTTTTTAATATATAGCTATTTGAGGGATCTACCTAATACTATGTTTCACAGTGGTGAGCCTAGTACTGGTATCAAGTCTAGAGCCTAAAGTTAATTCTTTCTTCCTTCCCCAAGGAGGGATGGTCACTCTATACACTTAATTGCTTAGAGTTGAGTAAAGAGTAGCACACACATAATTCTTTCTTTCCTGTCTCCTAATTTTTTCACCATATCTTCCCTTTTAATGCTACAAATAGGTATTTTTGTCCTTCACCTGGTTTCTTTTGCTCTTGTGAAGACAGTTTAACACATGAATAGTTGTACAAAATGGTATTTGTGGGGGAGCCAGATTTTTAAGAGTGTTTTTGCTTGCTACCAGTTCATTACAACTCCCTCTTACCTTTTTATGTAGCTGTGATAGGAACTAAAATGAATTTTTCTCACAAGAATAGCTGAATCTTAGCTTAGTAAGTACTCACCATTCTACATATTTTACCAGTACTTGAAATGCAAGCTATAAAAAAACAAATGTCAATCACTGTGTTTCCTAGGTCTCTTGATTTCCCTCAGTGATGTCAAAAATATTCTAGTATCCCAGTTTGAAATAGCCATGCATATATATATATATATATATATATATATATATATATATATATATATATCAGCATATATTAAATGGTATTTTTCCTGAGAAAATTGGAAGCATG
>NC_034613.1:33941287-33956613 GCF_900095145.1 Mus pahari | reverse complement strand
GTCGGCCATCACTGGGAAGAGAGGCCCCTTGGTCTTGCAAACTTTATATGCCCCAGCACAGGGGAACACCAGGGCCTAGAAGTGGGAGTGGGTGGGTTGGGGAGCAGAGTGGGGGGAGGGTATAGGGGAATTTTGGGATAGCTTTTCAAATATAAATCAAGAAAATATCTAATAAAACTTTTTTAAAAAAAGAAAGGGAGTAGAATACATAGGTTGTTAAGTAGGTTAATGAAATAATTCTACAAATATTTCTTGGCTGTTTATCATGTACTAGAATTGTGGAATGCAACTGTTTCCTTTCTCTTGCAGAAAGGAGTGTAATCCGTATGTAGAGAAAATTACAAGAAAAGGATGTGTAACAACCATGTTATATATACATATACATCATATACACATACATATATACAGAAAGAGGAATGACTGTTCTTTATAGTCCATGAACTACTTAAGCTGAAATCTTGATTATCATTTAGACAAACAAACAGACTACAGGGAAAGCATTGTAAAAGGAAGGGGAAAGCCAAAGGAGCCTTGTATGCATATAAAGGAAGTTAAGTTCTACATAAGACATGTAGTCAAGTTTGTCTATATCAAGGATACAAATAAAGTAATGATGAAAGCCCAAGTCAGGCAGGTAATAATTAGGAGTTATACTAGAAGTGTTTACAATTCTATGATATGAGAATTTAAACAAGAGTAAGCTTTAGAAGGCTATGAAGTATTTTAATAGTAGTATGTAGCCAAAAAAATGTGCTTTTCCCACACAGGGGTAAACAAGATGCCTACTGAAACTGGTTATGCAAGATAGAGGTAATATATATATATATATATATATATATATATATATATATATATATATATGAAACACTGAAAGGGTTCAGAGATGCAACATAAATCATAACTGAATTTAAATAGCTATCTTCAAAAATCTGAGGACATGGTTGTTGTATAGCAGTTTTCCTGTGAGATTGAAATATTCCATCTTATATGGACGCTCATTAACAGCTTTAGGAATTCCCAGAAACTGACAAGATTCACTAGGATATCCCCCTCCACAAAAATATAGAAGCAGTAAAAACTAAGGATAATCAGTCTCATACAAGCCAAACTTTAAAGACACAGACAAGCCCAGTAGCCTGGAAGAAGCAGCAACCTGATCATGACAGCTTAATCATGACAGAGAACAGCTAAACTACCTAGAAGATACTAAGAAGAGCTGAGTTTCCTAAAAGAATTCCAAGCCAATTGAGCCACTTGGAAAGGACACTGTCCAACTTGTTGAGCTGCCTGTAGATTGTATCACCAGTGCTAGGATCTACTTTGATGACAGAGATTTCTTTGAGTTATTCACCATTGTGGACTCATGTAGTACCCATACTTTGATCTGTCATCAGTTTCCTATCTGGAGTGAGTAGACATGCATGCCTCTCCAGGAAACATCTGTCAAACAACAATGACGTGAGGCAGAATGAATATGCCACTTTCAGTCAGTTACAAAAGACAGAAATAAAATCAACTGGTGAAAGGAACAGAACAATAAATTTCAATCCACATCAACAAAATCAATCTCCAGCAAAACAAAACACACACACACACACACACACACACACACACACACACACACACACACACACATCATTTCTCATTGAGGACAATGATTCTTCCCATTTTCTTACCATGTCTTCAGGTTTACCATATTTCTCTTTACCTTCTGACTTTGGCTGGTCTCTTTAAGCTAGATTTTCTCCTTCTTAACTGGTAGTGCCCAAGAAGAGCACATTTTCTACATCAAGCAATGTTACTACCTACTGATGAAGCTGTTCATAAAAGGGTTGCTGAAGATTGTCCATGCTATTTGTACCAAAATGTCACCAAATGGATCCTAGGATATGAATACAGAACATACCTCCATCAACTATGGATCATCCCGTTTATACCAGAGGGGGCTAATACAATAATCATCTTTTCTAAATGGTAGCAGCTCATCTGGAAAGCCAATGAGTTAAAATGGAATATTTTCTTTCACTTTATTTCCTTCATAGCATCCCCAATAAAAAACATAGCTAAGCTAGAATTTCAGCTAAAGGAATCAGGCCTATAAGACCACATTTATAATCAGTATAATATTTTAGGGTCAGTTAGAATATTTCAAAAAGTAAAATACAAAAACTACTTAGATGAGAGCTTAAGTCTAAATACTTACTGCAGAGTAAACTGGAGCACATACTCTCTAGGGGTTAGGAGTTGACCATGGCTAAAGAGCCCACAGGCTTGAGTTATGTTTCAAATAGACATCCTAGTTCCTACATGTAATGCTGTGCTAAAATATCAGGACAAATACAGCTTAGGGGAAAAAAGAATTTATTTGGCTCCCAATTCCAGGTTACAGTCTATCACTACAGATAGTCAAGATGGCAAGAACTTGAATCAGCCAATTATACTACATCCACAGTCAGTAGAAGAATGCAGTGAATTAGTACATACAGTCTACTGCTCAGCTCATGTTCTCTACTCTTTTTTTTTCATTTTTAAAATTATTATTATTTTCTTTATTTACATTTCAAATACTATCCCGAAAGTCCCCTATACCCCCCCCGCCCCTGCTCCCCTACCCACCCACTCCCACTACTTGACCCTGGCCTTCCCCTGTGCTGAGTCATATAAAGTTTGCAAGACCAAGGGGCCTCTCTTCCCAATGATGGCCGATTAGGCCATCTTCTGCTACATATGCAGCTAGAGACACGAGCTCTGGGGGTACTGGTTAGTTCATATTGTTGTTCCACCTACAGGGTTGCAGCCCCCTTCAGCTCCTTGGGTACTTTCCCTAGCTCCTCCATTGGGTGCCCTGTGTTCTATCCAATAGCTGACTGTGAGCATCCACTTCTGTGTTTGCCAGGCACTGGCATAGCCTCACAAGAGGCCGCAATATCAGGGTCCCTTCAGCAGAATCTTGCTGGCATGTGCATTAGTATCTGGGTTTGGTGGCTGATGATGGGATGGATTCCCAGATGGGGTAGTCTCTGGATAGTCCATTCTTTCATCATTGTTCTAAATTTTGTCTCTGTACCTATATCCTTTCATCGGTATTTTGTTCCTTATTCTAAGGAGGAATGAAGTATCCACACGTTGGTCTTCCTTCTTGGTTTTCCTGTGTTTTGAAAAATGTATCTTGGGTATTCTAAGTTTCTGGGCTAATATCCACTTATCAGTGAGTGCATATCTAGTGACTTCTTTTGTGATTGGGTTACCTCACTCAGGATGATATCCTCCAGATACATCCATTTGCCCAAGAATTTCATAAGTTGTTTTTAATAGCTGAGTAGTACTCCATTGTTTAAATGTACCACAGTTTCTGTATCCATTCCTCTATTGAGGGACATCTGGATTCTTTCCAGCTTCTGGCTATTATAAATAAGGCTGCTATGAACATAGTGGAGCATGTGTCCTTATTACCAGTTGGAAGATCTCATGTTCTCTACTCTTAAGTGGTTAAGAAAACCCTACAAAGAGAATGAGGCTACCCACAGTGTTTGGGTATTTCCACATCAGTTAATATACTCAGAATAATCCTTACAAAAATGCTCATAGGCCTACCTGTTTTAAACAATCCCCTTTGGGAGAATCTCATCCTAGTTGATTCTAGATGGTGTCAAGTTGACAACTAGAACTATCACAGGAAACTTTATATTCTAAAACTTCTACAACAGGTAGCTTCTCCTCCGTGGCTTTTTTTCTATTCAGATAATTAATAGGTCCATTTGCATTGCTTTTTACATAAGATTGAATCAATTAGCCCTGAAAATATACACATACAAATAACATTATAAAGACTAAGTAGGTTTTCTTTATATTTAGTGTGTGTGTGTGTGTGTGTGTGTATGTATGTGTGTGTGTGTGTGTGTGTGTGTTTACAACTAAAAAACGATCATCCATCATGACCAAGTAGGCTTCATTCCAGGGATGCAGGGATGGTTTAATATATGGAAATCCATCAACATAATCCACTATATAAATAAACTCAAAGACAAAAACAGCATGATCATCTCGTTAGATGGTGAGAAAGCATTTGACAAAATCCAACACCCCTTCATGATAAAAGTCTTAGAAAGAACAGGAATTCAAGGCCCATACCTAAACATAATAAAAGCAATATAGAGCAAACCAGTAGCTGACATCAAACTAAATGTAGAGATGCTGGAACCAATCCCACTAAAATCAGGGACTAGATTAATAGATTTATATCAGTATGATTTAACTCTATTAGAATGTTAGTATCATGAGACTGCATAGATGTAAAAAAAATTGTTTAAAATCACTTGATCATTAAAAAAAAATGTGAAACTTTTAGGAAATACGCAAAATATATTTATTTCAAGTGTAAAATCCCAGAATTTGGGTGTCTGAAGCATGAAGATTACAAATTTGGGCCAAGCTTGGATTACATAAGAAACCATATATTTATCTTATGATTATGCTAATAGACATGTAACATTTTTAAAAATTCTAGTATTTCCTCAGAGTAAAGTTATAAAGTTTAAAAAAATATACTAATGCATTAAACATCAGTAGACAGTACATTCAAATGCCATACAAGTGCATTTAAATGTGTTTCTATCATGCTAAGGAGTTTATTAACTCTAGGTTCCTTTTCTTTCTTCATGCAATGTTTCATGTTGAAGGGGAAAATAACTTGTAGACACATGGTCTGTTAGACAATAGTTACAACTTTATCCTAAGTGCATGAGCCTGGTGCAGTTCTCAGAGCTAGTATTATGTCTCTCAGAGCTTCTACTCTGATTTCTTTCTCTTAAGTCAGGAAAGCCCCTTAACAAGAGTGCTGATGAGGACATGACAACTCTATGAGCTCTTCTTCATTCAGACTAAATTTCTTTCATTTGAATCAAGTGTCCTTCTGACAAAAAAGCTTTGGCTTCTCCACTAAAGTATGCTCCACTGTGTTTGGGGCATGAATATCTTTAAAGATCTCTCAGTATATTTTCTTTGCAGTGATTCATGGAATGTAGATACTTGTCTGCTAAAAGGGAAAGATTATTTTCTTAAAGATATCATACAGAAAATTTAGATGAACATTGATACAATTAACAATAATTCATTTTCCAGAGGAAAAAGTCATCTTTAAAAAAATTTAAGAGGGAATATGGATCAAATATCCATCCGAAAAGATTTTTCATTTATTGCTATCTCAAAATTACATCAAATCACAGCAAAATGAGTGCTAAGCCTTATATATAAAGAATATAAAGACCTTCTTAATTATAAACAAAATTTAAGTGTGTATTTGTGTTCAAGTTCATATACATCTGAGTACACAACAACATATATAACCATTTCAAGCAAAGGTGTAGCAATAATAGGTTTGATGATAGTGGTACATAGTTTCATCTGTGAGAATACTGTTGTAACATTTTATTATTGACTTCAATGTTTCAAATTAGGCTTGCATTTTTTCTGTCATCAAATTTTCTACCAAAGAACAGATATCCACTTTACTAGAGAAATCCAAGACTAATTGATATAAGCAAGATCAATGAAACCTTAAGCCAAACCTCATTAAAGACTTCTTATTGATGTTGTTCATGTTCTTGTTCTTGTTTGAGGCAGTCTCTCTATATAATCCTGGATGACATGGAACTTGCTATGTATATCAGGTTGGTGTGACTTCATAGAGATTTACCTGCCTTTGTCTGCCAACCTATCATTGTAATTGTTTATAATATTTTTAAAATTAAGCAGATTTTAAGGTTAAAGACTGTATAGAGACTAGAATTATGATGTTGCTACTAGTACAGCACTAGCTCATGTTTTATAGTCTTGAGTCAGATTGTACTGATGTAAGATCTGAGTTTAAGACTAATAAAATATATTAATGCACAATTGTAATGTTGAGGCAGAAGTACATGCATTATTCATGTGTCATAGATTTTCTGTATGAAAATGAGATATGCTTGTGTCTATCAAACATAGTATGTTAGTCAGCTTTCCACAACTCTAAGAAATACCAGAAACATTCAACTCGTAAAATGCAAAGGCATATTTTGGCTCACAGTTGTGGGAATTTCTATCTGGGATTGATTCTCACTGCTCTGGGCCTACATGGTAGAGCAGTTGCTTGATTCATTTACCAATGGGGGCAATGCCAACCCAAGCAGCTTAAGAGCTAGTAATGTTTCCTAAATAATATGTATGCCAAGCTCCTCACTAAAATCAAACAATTAAACAAGATCAATAAATACTATTAAGAAAAAAACTCTATGCACTGCACCTGACTTGCCAATTTTTTTCACCTATATTTTCCTAAATCACTGACACAAAAAGTTCTCATAGCCTTGGTAACAAAATTGTAATAAGTTGAACAAAGAGAATAACTATTGAGATTTGTTCATTCTTTCCTTGTTACTTTGGTTGGTTGATAGCTGTTTCCCTTCTAGCTTCATATCCTTAGATCTTTAACAGATTCTCCTAGGTAGTAGGCAATTTATCAATTTTTGCCAATATTTATGTCAGAAATTGTCTGTTCTTTATGATGCCATGATGTAGCATTCAGTTTTTCACATAAATAAGTTATACAACAGGATAGCAAGATTTAATATTTGGGAATGCCTGAGAGTATCACTGCAGAATATTGGGTACAGTTGAGGTGCCAAGAATAACAGAGTTCAGTTTACTGAGAGCTTGTATCTAAAAAGTAAATCTCAGAGAACATTTTAGAAGGCTGTGTGGAAGGATTTACTATTTAATCAAGTTGTTCTTTGTCAGCATGTAACAAAGAAGTGTTCCAGTTCTCTCCCAGTCCAATTTATCCAAATGGTGTTCATTGTCGACATGCATAAAGAAACTTATTAAAAATGAAATGTCTCAATAGAACTTTAAAGTGTCTGCCTATATTTTTCATGTTGTTTTTCAATACGTTTGCACAGAAGCATGTTGGTGTTTTAGCATTCTTTTGTCATCTTTTGCAGCCTATAATGTTAATATATTTTCAATCAGATGAAAACATTGCTCACGAAATAGAAATCTTTGTGAGACAAATATATTAAATCAGATATCATTTCTATCATGTTTATAAGTAACACAATTTCCAGAATCTATTTTGTGTTCCTGTCTCCCTCTACCTCACCCTCCCTCCCGACACTGATTTTTAAGTAGACAGGGATTGAAGAACATCTCAGAGTCTATCCAGAAATCCCATTTTAAACTGGATACAACTGCAGAAATGTTGATACTCTTCAAAATGAAGAACGCTTATTGTTTAAGATCTGCTGCTCCATTTGTAGTAATTTATTTCTTAGACAATTCCCTTACTCATGGGGATATTGCTTCCCACTTGGACACCTGCGGTACCAAAACTGTAAATCAGATGGGTAGCTGTGGCTTGTCTGGCAAGAACTGTGTGTTAAGGACTGCGCAAGAGACTAAGACATGTCTTTGCTTTTTTAATTCAAGAGAACAGTCTCTGAAGACTTTTTTCTACTTTTATTTTAAATTTTTTATTAAATATTTAAGGTATGTGAAGTAGCTTAAAACAGCTATCACACTGTTTTAATAAGTAATATAAATGTCTCTGTATATAATCTTTTTCAATAAAATGTTTAATCACTATTTTACTGGCATATTATGGGGCACTTTGAAGAAATTTGGTACACGTATATATTGTAAAATGCTCAGAGTAGTTAGAATGTGACTCCCTCTGCTAACTTTCCCTACATCAGATGCCACTATGCTAAACTTAAGTCATTTTCATGGAACAATTATTCTAAACTTCGTCATTTTTACATAGAATTCTAGGCTTTCCAAATATGTATAGATGATTTTTACATTATCCTATGTTTGTGTCTACTTTCTTCCTTCATAATTTAAAGGCTTCCCATGTTGAGTCATATATCTCTTAACTTTCACAGTTTTGAAGTAACATGTGATATCCATTTTCCCACTGATGGGAGTTTTTCTAAGCCCTAAACTCACCTATTAACATACTGTAAAATAATTTTAAGCATTCTTGGTTATTCCTGTTCCATCAAGATGCCAGGGGCTTCATTTTCTGAAAAGAGTTAGTGTATTGAGACAGGGTTTCCTGCATCACATTTCCTGCTTAAACTCATTACATAGTCCAGAGTGGCTCTGCAACTTTGAATCTCCTATATCTGCCTTTCCACTTTAGTGTCAGGATTACAGACATTTGCCACCAGGCCTAAAATTCCACCTGGATTTTAAAATCAAATCACAAACATTGACACTCTAATGATAATCATAGTGATAATGACCTCTTAACTTATGAACACAGAATATATATTTCTCGATTGATTGGAGACTTGTTGGTAGTCAAACATTTTTATCTAAAGTAATGATATTTTCTACAATTGCTATTATTGTGAAGTGTCAGGTTTGGGTGGGTTGGTTTTATTTTTTACAAAGTACATGTTTATTAGCTATCCCTGATGTATAGGCATACTGCATTTTAATTTGTTTGACCCTGACTCTAAAATCTCTGTTATCCTGTCGTCTACTTTTCATAGTTTATACTCATATTTAGTGCTATCTCCCTTGGCAACTGTTGCTTCCTTTATAGTTTTGATTATTTTGTTGTTTTAAGATCTCTAGTGCAACATAGAATCAAAAGCAATAATTAATTTTAGTACTTCTTTTGACTTTAAGATTAAGATGTCCCTCACTCTATTACAAAATATTAGATTGCCATAGAATTTGAGTAAGCCCCTTCATCATTTTTTTTGTCTTGTGTATCATTTATTAGAAATGCATTGTTATAATCCAGAACAAGGATTTTTTAAATTTTTTATTAGATATTTTCTTTATTTACGTTTCATCATTTATAAAGTTATCTTATACTCCTATTTGCTAGGGGATCCTACCATAAAAGGACACTAAATTTTACTTATTTAGTTTTTTTCTGTACATAATAAGATTGCATATTTCCTTTAAGCACTATGAAATGGATTAAAGTAAAATAAATTATTTCAAGAATAAATTACATTGATTGCTTTTCTAAAGTTAAAGCATCACATACACTCTTGATTTTGATTTCTAGGTTAGTATGTACATATTCCTGTGTTTTAAAAAGGATTTTCTGAGATTTTATTGGGAAGTTTTATAATTATAAGTAACATTAACCTACTAAAATTTTATATTTTTCTTCTCTTTTTTGCTATTAGATTATAGTTTTCCCATAAATGCTTCAAGGAGCCTTTTCCATTTCTCTACACTGTTTTATGGGTATTATCTGCTCTTCGAAAATTTAGCACATGGGCCATTTTCAATGCTGTGTGTGTGTGTATGTGTGTGTGTTAGGAAGCTTCTACAGTGATTTGTTTCCATGTAACTTTTTCAAATGGGTTTTATCCTCCCCTGCATTCTCTCCTCCACCATTATCTTCTTTCTCCAACCTCAGTTTACCACTGCCCTATCCCTTCTCTTCCTTTATACCACTGCAATATTTCTCCCCTCTCTTGGAAGCCACTCTCCATGGTCCGTTTATAATTCCCCAACCCCTATGGGTATTCCAAAAGAAACACACCTGAACATTTAAAGCTAAAAATCCACAAACCATAGAAAACATGAAATGTTTGACTTTCTGAATCTGAGTTAACTCAATTAGAATTGTTGTCTTTTAGATCTACCAATCTACCTGCAAACTTCATAATTTCACTTTTCTTAATGGAAAAAATCTATTCTAAATTATAACATATTCACTCCCCATTCATTAGTTTATGGACATCTTGGCTGTTTCAAATTTCTGGATATTATGAATAGAACACTAATGAACATGGGTAAGAGAGGATCTCTGCAGTACAATTTAGATTCCTTTGTGGATATTCCCAAGAATGATTTAGCTCTTGCATTCTTTCTGCCCCATCTTCTGAAATGTTCTGTGATTGTAGAGAGGTTGATATAAGTGCCCAGACTTAGGCTGAGCATTCCAATATTATTCATTCGCTGCAGCTTGAATAGCCATGATCCTTTGCAGTTGCTGTAGTTTATTACAAGGACAGGCTGTCTGGTTAAGACTTAGTTCAGCATTTGTTCACAGATATAATTATAAATATTCAAATGGTTGCATGGCACCACGTATCTAGCTAAATAACTGTAGTACATTCCAGACTAGTGTCTAAGGCCTCCTAAGCCATGGATTTTTGATCAAATTTACCATACACAGAAGGAATTCCCTCTTGTAGAGCAGGCCTAAAATCCAATCAGAGTGGTTTGTTACCACCATAGCAGCTGTGCCACTAAATAAACATTGGGTATATCTTGCCTGGTGGACTGGTGTTACAGTTCATAAGGTTCAGCAGCTTTTCAGGAGAGCTAGCTAGATAGGAAGAAATTTCTAGCTCATTTCCAGCTTGATTTCTGACTTCACGAGTTTTGAAAAATATCATTTTCATTGTTGTTAGTTCTAATTTCTAATATAAATTCTGAAAATAATCCATAAATTACTTTAAAGTGTGTTTAAAGAATTGTTTCCTGTGGTGTTATTGTTGTAACACCTTTTGTCACATATTTCTCATTGTACTACATTCTATTGAAATAGCAGATGAGACAGCTTTGTGGACAAATGCTTTTGCAGGTGTTCTGGGCATTCTTGAAGTGCTTGAAAAGAATATATATTACACAGTCATAGACATGTTTCCATGTAAGTCTGTTATATTAAAGATATTTGTTGAAAAAACTCATCAATTTTTGATTTCTCATGGCTGATTCCCAAAATTGTCCATTTGCCTTGCTCCAACTCTATAAAGTTTTACATATTTTGTGTATTTTGAAGCTACATTATCTTTTTTTCAATTTTATTAGATATTTCCTGTTTTTAATTTATTTTTTACACTCCATTCTCCTCCCCTCCCCATCCTCCCTCCGACTGCTCCACATCCCACAACTCCTCCCCACCTCACCCTATCTCCATGTGGATGCCCCCACCCCCACCCCACCTGACCTCTAAACTCCCTGGGGCCTCCAGTCTCTTGAGGGCTAGGTACATCATCTCTGAATGAACAGAGACCCAGAAGTCCTCTATTGTATGTGTGCTGGGGGCCTCATGGTGTTATGCTGTCTGTTTGGTGTTCAAGTGTTCGAGAGATTTCAGATCCAGATTAATTGACACTGCTGGTTCTCTTACAGGAATACCCTTCTCTTCGGCTTCTTCCAGCCTTCCCTAATTCAACAACAGGGATCAGCTGCTTCTGTCCTTTCGTTGGGTGCAAATAACTGCAACTGACTCTTTCAGCTGCTTGCTGGTTTCTTCAGGAGAGCAGTCATGATAGATCCCTTTCTGTGAGTTCTCCATAGACTCAGTAATAGTGTCAGGCCTTGGGTCCACCCCTTGAGCTGGATCCCACTTTGGGCCTGTTGCTGGATCTTCTTTTCGTCAAGCTCCTCTCCATTTCCATCCCTGTAATTCTTTCTGACATAAACAAGTATAGGTCAGAGATGTGACTGTGGGATGGCAACCCCATCTCTCACTTGATATCTTGTCTTTCTGCTGGAGGTGGGCTCTACAAGTTCCCTCTCCCCACTGTCAGGCATCTCATCTAAGGTCCCTCCCTTTGATTCCTGAGAGTCTCTCACCTCCCAGGTATCTGGTGTATTCTGGAGGGTTCTCCCCAACCTCCTATTTCCTGAGGTCACCTGTTTCCATTCTTTCTGCTGGCCCTCTGGAAGGGAGAGGGGAACCTGATATGGTATTGAGTGAAGGAAAAGGACTGAATACCTGAGGGCCAGCAGAAAAAATGTAAACAGGCAACCTCAGGAAATAGGAGGATGGGGGGGGGGACCTCCCAGAATGCACAGTGTTTTCTTTTTCTAATTATTTTATTAGGTATTTTCTTCATTTACATTTCAAATGCTATCCCGAAAGTTTCCTATACCCTCCCCCCACCCCTGCTCCCCTACCCACTCACTCCCACTTCTTGGCCCTGGTGTTCCCCTGTACTGGGGCATATAAAGTTTGCAAGACCAAGGGGCCTCTCTTCCCAATGATGGCCGACTAGGCCATCTTCTGCTACATATGCAGCTAGAGACATGAGAGTCTGGATTGCTACACCTCCCTGGTGAATCCTTTTGTTATTAGAAAATACTGGTTTTATCCATGATAATGCTTTATACATTGAAGTCTACATCATTTGGTAACATTATAGTCATCTCAAGTTTTTCTTGGTTGCTCTGTATCTATTATGTTTCTTCCTTTTATTTGTAATTTCTCAGTATTAGTGATTTTTTTTAGGTATCTATTCTTAACTGAAAGAAAATACTAAATTTTTCTTTCATTCAGTTACAGAAACTCATTCCAATTGCAAGTTCAATTCATTGTTCATTTACTTGAAATTACTGATGTGCTTGGATTTAGATCCTATAATCTTTTGTGTCCCTTTTACAGTGTTCTCTTCGCTTTGTCCCCTTTTTGCCTTTTCTTTGAATGAGTTCTTAATTTTTTTTCCCACTATACCAGCTAGGAAGATCTATTATCTCACTGTTTATAGTGGTTCCCTTTCATTTTAAACTTATACCATTGAGTGATTGATCAAATGATGGAATGCCTTATAACTACTACCCAAGTAAGAAATAAAGAACAGAACTGGGGTGCCCTTCTGGAAGCACTCCATCTTTCTCCCTTTGACTGGATAAGGACCTTTCTCTCTTTCCCCTCTTCCCTTCCCCCTCTCCCCTCTCTCCCCTCCCCTCCCCCCTTCCCTCTTTCTCTCCCCCCTCTGTCTTTCTTTTCCCAGCTTTCCTTTTGCCTCATCTTCACTAAACCTAAAATTACAGGCACACATAACCCACAAAACTCAAAAGTCATGAATTATATTACTTGCCTTCTTTTGATAACATTTTAATAAAATCTTACAATATGTATGGTTTTAAATTTTTTCAATCAACATAGCTTTTGCAGATTTATCCATATTGTGGCATTTTGCTATCAATCATTTTCTTACATTTTATCATTTTTCACATGATTGCTGCAATTAATTATTCGTTCTATTGCTGATGGGTGTTTGAAATGTGTCCATTCTGTCTAGCACAAATAATTCTTCTGTGAAAACTTTTATACATACTTTTTGAAAAGCATTTGCCAACTTCCACTCTGCCAAAAAACTTCTAAGTGGTGGAACTATGGTATAACAAAATATATGCATTTTCTACTTTGGCAGATAATTTCCAATATTTTTCCAAACCGATCACACCAATCTAAAGAGCCTTCTGTGATACATGAAACTCTTTCCTCTCAAATTATCTGTAACACATATCACTCATTTTACTTTTAGGTATTATAGTGTTTTTGCAAAAAATTAATTTCATTTGTAAGTCCCTGATATTTGTATTTGGCCATTTAGATAGCCTTTCACATATACCCATTCTTCTGATGTTCTTCCTATTAATTTGAAGCTCTTGAAGAAGTTTAAACACAAAATCTTTTTTAGGCATATATACTACCCAGTAGAATATCTTTTCTCTATCTTTTAGTAAGTAGTTATTTATTTAAACGGTCAAAATTACTGGATTTTTACATTTATTATTGTATTTTCATGCCTCCTATAAAACATTTTTCTATCATAAAGTCTGGAAATTATCTAGTGTTATATTTCAGCAGTGTTGCTAAGTAGTGCTTCCCACATATTTTAAATTAATTTATTGTACAAAATAACATAGATAATTTTCTGATGTATATTCAGTTTCCCATACTATTTAATTTAACTTAATAGTCTCTCTGCATGTCTATAGAATCACCTTCACCATAAATCAAGTTTTCTTACATGTGTTGATTTTGTTGTATGTATCTTTGTACTAATATGTACTAAGTTAATATGAATTTGTATTATGCTATTCAGTCCTACACTCAATTACACAACTTTTTATCTTGTTGAAACTCTTTGTTTAGTTCATCAGTGTTCTCATAAATATGCAAGTATCTACACACATGCAAATACCTACAGAAACAAATATACTAAGATACTCATTCATTTCATAGTGAAATGAATGAAAGAGGTACTTTGGAAAAGGGAAATACTGGGCTTTCCAGTTCATGAACACAATAGAGCTATCCATTTGTTCAGGCCATTTCTCATTTCACTTAAAATATTTTATAGGTTTCAATGGAGGGCTAGAACATATTTTATTAGTTGCTTTAGATTTAATTACTTTATGTAAGGTTTGATAAGACATACTTTCATTTTTATGTATTTCATTCATTTTTTTCATATGAATTTTCTTTCTTCCATACGGTTTGCAGATGTGTATCATGTTATCTTACATTTTCACTTATAATATCTTAGCTAGAATTTTTTTATGTAGTTTATATTGACTTCATTAGACACATTGAAAGGATATCTGCTACTTTTTCTATTCTTTGGAAAATGTGTTTCAAGTTTATAAATCTTTTTATCCTTAAAAGTTTACAAATATTATCATCAGAGACTAGAGTTTTCTTTATTCTTTACCATGGGATTAGAGTTCTTTATGTACTATCCAGTTTATTTTGACTTGTGTTATTATAAATACATGTTGTAGTTTCATGGTAATTGCTTACATATTCAAATACAGAAATTAAAAAACTGTACTGACCTCCTAATTTCAATTCCTGATAATAATTAATGGAACCATGTACTTTTTTTTTTGTCTTGATTGACCACTCACCACAAGGGAATCATCAACTTACTTTTTTTTTCTTTTTTTATTAGATATTTTCTTCATTTACATTTCAAATGCTATCCTGAAAGTTTCCTATACCCCCCCCACCCTGCTCCCCAACCTACCCACTCCTGCTTCCTGGCGCTGGCATTCCCCTGTACTGGGGCATATGATCTTTGAAAGACCAAGGGCCTCTCCTCCCATTGATGGCCGACTAGACCATCCTCTGCTACATATGCAACTAGAGACACAGTTCTGGGGGTACTGGTTAGTTCATATTGTTGATGCTCCTATAGGGTTGCAGACCCCTTTAGCTCCTTGGGTACTTTCTCTAGCTCCTTCATTAGGGGTCCTGTGTTCCATCCAATAGACGACTGTGAACATCCACTTATGTATTTGCCAGGCACTGGCATAGAGATACCATGGTCCTTTCTTCTGTCTCAGCTCTGAACTTTGTCACTGTAACTACTTCCATGGGTATTTTGTTCCCCATTCTAAGGAAAGAAGTATCCACACTTTGGTCTTCCTTCTTCTTGAGTTTCATATGTTTTGCAAATTGTATCNTGAGTAGTCTAAGTTTCTGGGCTATTATCCACTTTTCAGTGAGTGCATATCATGTGTTCTTTTGTGATTGGGTTACCTCACTAAGGATGATATCCTCCAGATCCATC
>NC_034613.1:33939208-33941106 GCF_900095145.1 Mus pahari | reverse complement strand
AATCCCACCAGCAATGGAGGAGTGTTCCTCTTTGTCCACATCCTCACCAGCATCTGCTGTCACCTGAATTTTTGATCTTAGCCATTCTGACTGGTGTGAGGTGGAATCTCAGGTTTGTTTTGATTTGCATTTCCCTGATGATTAAGGATGTTGAACAGTTTTTCAGGTGCTTCTCAACCCTTCGGTATTCCTCAGTTGAGAATCCTTTGTTTAGCTCTCTACCCCATTTTTTAATAGGATTATTTGGTTTTCCGTAGTCCACCTTCTTGAGTTCTTTATATATATCGGATGTTAGCTTTATTCATCTATGTAAATTTTTTTTAAACTTTCTAGTTATTTGCCACTGTTTCATTATTCTTGAGTCTTGTAATTATTATTTTCTTCTAGTTTTTTTTAATTTACTTTGATACAATGATGGGAATTTCCTGACCATTTTTCTATTTTGATGTTTTTGTCATTTTTTTATATTGAAAAAAATTATAATGTGTTTTGATCATGTTTTCACCTACTCAAATTCCTCCCTCTCTTCCGCCAATACTGTGCTCTCTCTTCTTCCACCCCTGTCTCTCTCTCTTTCTCTGTCTCTCTCCCTCCCTCTCTGTAAAGGCTAAAAAGACAAAAACTGGCAAAACTAAGCAAAATGAAACAAAAAGTTCACGAAAAGATCACTGTGCCATTGTGTTAGTTTTATAGTGACCAACTACTCCTGGATGTAATGCCTACCCTCAAGTGTAGTTGATACACCCAGTGAGACAGTGTATCAAAAGTGTCTCAATTGGAGAACAGTGGTTTGCTATTTGCCAGTATGTATCAATTGCAGACACTTCCTTGGTTAAGGGTGGGACCCACATATTTACTTCCCCCTCTCAGTGCTTCCCTGTTTGGACTAAACCTGTACAAAGCTTGCATTTCCTGTCACAGTCTATGTGAGTTCATATGTACATCTGCTCTGTAGTGTCTGGAAGACAGTTTCCACGGAGTCATCCCTTATCTCTGTATCTTATAAACTGTCCACCTGCACTTCTCGCTCTTACAATCTTCCCATCTCCTCTTACTTTCCTTATCATGAAGTTGTAGACAGTAACCAATATCTATCTATTTTCAAATTGTTTCTGGCCATCACAAGTCTGACAAAGCTTAACCAAGCTTCTAGGCCTTTCTATCTTCCTCAACTAATACTACCAGACATTGCTACAGGAAAAAGTATCCATAAATGTCAGAATCCTCTCACTGAGTTTTCTTTTTTGTTTTGAAGTTGATAGAATAATTCTTTATTGTCTTAGGGAATCTATTATCTTTAAAATATTTAAATATATTATCTACATGTCCTAGTTTTTATTTAAAAAGTAATAGTAAAAAATATTGGATCCTATTATTAGAAACCAGGTCTTACATTTACATTTTTATATACAACCTTGGCAAAGTACTTATTGCCTGCCTCATGAATAATACAGAACTTTACAAGTATTTCAATTAGGACATTTCATATCACATATTATTATACAATAATATTTTCTCTATATATTATTTCCTAACTTCCAAATTTTTAGTTGTCATATCCTGTCACTTAACCAATGCTTCTCTATTTGTATTCTAACACAATGCAATGTATAAGAAACATATTGCCATCAGTCTTGACTTGAAGTTTTTTTAAATCAGATCACTACTCTTAGGAAGATCCTTTCAGTTTTTAGTGTCATGAAGGAACAATTAGAGGAAGCAGGTCATGATTTCAGATTCACCACAGGAACTACTGTTGGAAGATCAAATCATAAATCAGAAATGTAGAACCAAGGCCAGGCATGGTGGCACACACCTTTAATCCCAGCACTCGGGAGGCAGAGGCAGGTGGATTTCTGAGTTCGAGGCCAGCCTGGTCTACAGAGTGAGTTCCAGGA
>NC_034613.1:33929029-33939055 GCF_900095145.1 Mus pahari | reverse complement strand
AACCAAGATATTGGAATCTCAAGCTACTTTAAGATAATTCTATCTAGGATACCACTTATGAGATGAATGCTCACCTTTTAAAATAGATTTTTCAGTGTTCTAGACATTTTTATGATCTGGTAGTCCTGTAAATGCCTTTCCATTCATTCTTTTCTTTAATCCCATGTGGTCTTGCACTAGTACTTTATCAGTTTAGCTCTTTATAGAGTCACTGAGAGTGTCTTGTGGGTTCATGTCATACTATATCTGAGAGTTCTATTCGAATAATAATTACAATATACCATCCCTTTTATAAAAAAAAATCATTTCTCTTTGAACTTTAGCTACTCCATAATTTTATTGGCTTTCTTCCTAAAGAGAATTGCCTTCTTCTCAGTATTTTTCGATGGTGCCTCCTTTTCTTCTTGAAACTTATGCATGATATTTTACTAGAAAATGATAAATTCTATCTGTTTCATAACAGCCTACTTAGTTTTTAAATCAGTTCAACTATCTCCATTGCCTATATAATAAAGACTGCCAAATTATACTTCCTTACCTAACCCATCCCACAATTAAGTGATTTTTCACATGATTCAGTATACATGACATAAAGGTGATATTTTAACCCATCCCACACACATATTCTAGTAATTAACTGATTTTTCACAAGACTCAGTATACAAATCATAAAGATAATACTTTCAGTGTTCTACCTGTCATTCCCCCAAGCATTTTCCATTCCATAAACAGCATCATTAACCATTAATTTGTTGTTTTTATTAATTTACCCTTTGCTTTATTATCATATTGAAACTTGAAAAATTCCTGTTACTCATACCTCTAAAATATATCTCAAATCAGTCAACTAGCCATTTGATATGTACATATTATTCCTTCTGGCATATACATAACACAATTCAGAAAAAGAATATTGACAAGTTGTTCAAAGATATTAAGAGCTATCAGTCATTTTTTCATTTTTCCAATCCCCTACTTTCATCAATCCCAAGCTTGAAAAAACTCAAAGGTTTTGAAGATGGTTCAGTGGACAAATAGCTTGCTCTACAAGATTGAGGACTAGAATTTCTATCTTTAATACCACATAATAAAGGAGGGTAGGTATGCTGGCCCACCTGTAATTACAACACTTCGGATACAGAGTCAGGGGATTCCTGGGGCAAGATAGCTAGCTACAGTAGCCAAATAGGTAAACTGTGGGATCAGCAATGGACTCTTCCTCACTGAATAAAATGGACAGCTGTCTAGAAAGACACTTTACATCTAACTATATGAACATACATGCAACACATACAGACAAAACACAATAGTAAATTAGCAAGCAAATCAATTCAGATTTTAATAAATTCTATAGATATTGCTTTATCATAAAGATATTGTCAATCCTAAAAATTATCTTCGTATCTATAGAGTTTATTAATATTATTGTAACCAAATCAGAAATTCATTTCAAATTTTAGACTGTTAAAATGACTCAAATTCCAGAATACTCTTTTTCCATTTCAAGGGTATATGACCACTAAACACCAAACATATTAGATCCCTTCAGAAAGCTTTGATTCCTTCTCTTCTAGTGAGAGAATTAGATAAGAAAGGAGCTTGCCAAGATTTGGTTTTGGTTTATCTACTGTCAGGATTTTATTAATATTCAGAAATTCTCATCAAAAAGTCAAGGAGACAAAGCAGACAACTTTAGCAAAGCCCGGACACACCGTCATTATATTGGCTAAACACTGAATAGCATTTCAGGATAAGAAGGCTGTGTTCTTTAATCAACACGGAGTCATTTCATATGCTTAAAATAAATGCAAATATTGATTGTGTGATCAGATAGACTAGTTGATTGCTGTCATTGGAAGTCTTGCCTTTTGTGTATTATGAATTTTATTATGTTAGTTTCTTTCTAATATTATCTTACTAAGTAAGCTTAGAACACTATTTCACTGTGTCATAATCCACTGTGAATTCGTATAATATCATAAAATAACTAAATATCATATGTGATCCTAATTAATTTTTAAGGAATTCTCTCAGACAATTGTTGGATATACAATTCCTTTCTAAGTCTTGATGACATTATCATTCTATGGACTTAAAATTAATTTGCCCTAAAATTCGTTTTATAGAGTCCTAACTACCTTCTTTGCAAAGTTCCATTCATGTTTACTCAGACACAAGAAATGTACGTGATGTTTTGTTTATATATTTTTACATGTTCATAAATATTTCGTTTAAGCTATCAGTGTAGGCTGCAGTGTTTGTTTATTCTGATGACTTCGGGAAGGAATGACAGTTGGCTTTAACTACATGTGCTGATATGCCCTTTTTTTTTTTTTTTTTTTTTGAATTTTAACAGAGCTCTGTACCATGGAGTGTGGTAGCCATGGGGTCTGCTCAAGGGGAATATGCCAATGTGAAGAAGGCTGGGTAGGACCAACATGTGAGGAACGTTCCTGTCACTCTCACTGTGCTGAGCATGGCCAATGCAAAGATGGAAAATGTGAATGTAGCCCTGGGTGGGAGGGCGACCACTGCACAATTGGTGAGTATCAGCATACTTTGATTAAAGTCTGTTGGGCTAAGAGAAAAAGTTAAGAGAATTCTAGTGAGTCAGTTGACAAGCTATTCATAATATAATTTGAAGTTAGAGAAGGGGAGGAGAAATATTGGCTACAATTTTTTTGTGAACTAAGAGGTCTCTTTTTGACAGTGGTGTACTGATTTCTTCCATCATCTCTTTTCTCATTACCTCAGTGTTCCTTAGATTTTTCTGCTTTCAAGCACTTTGAGTTACTCAAATGAAAGATGATACATTGAGATAAAGTGTCATTCGTTAACAAGACAAGTGCTTTTGTTGATAGTAACATTCACTGCCCATTTTTCTGTTTGAAAAGTATAGGTTATTTCAAGTGAAAGCACCTACAGGCAATTTTATTAAATGGGACTACTTTAACAGAGCCCATTTAACATAGTGAGAGTCTGTCTTTAATGTATATGAAAAAAAAAACACTCCTGACCTATTATCAATAGAGCATCTGTATTGAATTGTCTATCTTTATTCAGTAGTACAGAATTTATACTGAAACATTCACCCCTTCTCACAACCTAGTCATCAATTTCACAGATTTTCAAACCACAGCCAGACAGAACACTCTGTAGGCAGGTGGTGCCTACATAATAATTATCATATCATGTGGTGCTCACAATATAAAAGAGATTACTGATAATTAAGATTTCAATTGTAAAATAGTTTCATTTTCAAATAAACCAAAGCCTTCAATTTGTATACATATCTGCCACAAAGGTTTTTTATTTTTTTGTACTTTGTCTTAATCGCATTTATTATGATTTCTATGATAAAATACCTCTACAAAATTAACTCAGGTTAGAAAGAGTATATTTTAGCTCACAGTTTCAGGTTGCAATCTATCATAGTAAAGAAGTCACAGTGTCAGGAGCTAAAGAGAGTTAGGTATACCACACTCATAATCAGAATGAGAGCACAGGAAATGTGCACATGCTTGTGCTCAGATCACTTTCTCCTTTCTTCACAGTTCAGAATCCTCTGCATAGGGAATGCACACAATAGACTAGTCTTTCCATCTCAAATAATGCAATCACAATAATTTCCCACAGACATGGCCACAGGCCAACCTGATCTAAACATCCCTTTATTGAAACTCTTCCATGATAATTATAGACTGTGTCAAGTCATAGTCAAAACTAACCATTGTAAATGTACAATGAAATAAATATGAATGTACAGTTCTCATTGTTCTACTACGGAAATGGGTCTCAGTGTTCCACTGGAATTTCCATGGCTAGAAAGAAAAGGTTCACCAATGAAAGGCAGGAGTGATCTTTTGTTTTTGGTAATTTACTTTTATTTTTAGTTTATTCCTATAATAATTTTAGCATGTTTTTTCTCCTCTCCTAACTACAGAAAAATTTTCCCACCTCCCTACTCATCCAGTTTTGTGTTCTTTCTCTCTTAAAAGAAAAAACGAAACAGAACCAAAAATATATAAATAAAAGTACACACAAAATGTGATTTGTGTTGGCCAACTACTCCTAAACATGAGCCAAGAATTATGATATACAATTCTCCCAGCAGAGAGAATACACTATGACTTTCACTTTCAGGTGATATTATTTTGTTATAATGGCTTAAATCTGTCAAAGCAAAGCATAAAATATACTATTCTACTACAGGTACAGTAAGTCTTATTCTTTGACTGTGGGAATATTTAAGAACCATTAAAAATGTGGTGAGGGTTGATTCAGATGCATCTTAAGTAATTACATTCTGCACTAGAGTGAGTTTATTGCCTTCACACGAGGCGACTTAAATACTGTGATGATTACCAAAGGTGGTTGTTCCAGAACTCTCTTCTAAAGATATCCCCAATAAGAAGATATACCTTCTTTCATAGAAGTTATTAGTGAAAACTAAAAATAAAAATGCACCTCTTATACATTTAGTGAAATATGACACTTATAAGGAAGACTATTAGCATTTCTTGCAGAAAAAGAAAACAATAATGTCCTCACATAAAATATTATTCACAAAATACACAGGCCAGTGTACAAATTTTTGAGCTTCAGGCATTTCAACAACTCATAGTTTGCTGTTCTCCTTCCAGACAACAGATGGAAAGCCATTATTAGTATACGTGGTATAATTTTGGTCTGCCAGAAATTCATTCAATCATTCCTTTCCTCTCTTTTAGCTCACTACTTAGATGCTGTTCGAGGTAAGACTTTTTCTTGAGAGCAGATACAATCTTTTCAAACAACTGTGCATGTGGGAGAACAACGGTAGTGTTTTAGTTTTAGTTGCTTGGTTCCATTTGGTTGCTTGACTGGTTTCTTTCTGGTTTTTACTTTGGGCAATTTTATTTCAATGTACTTCTGCTGTGTTTATACTAATGAGACTAGAAGATAACTTGCTTTTCTAATATCCAAGTCACCATTGCTATAGTAGAAAATGGACTGGCAATTATAAGGACTCCTTTCTTTGTTCTTTGTAGAAAATTGTGGGAGGAAGTTGCATATACACTAAGCAAACTAGGTTGAGGTAGACAGATGAAGTATTCTTCAAAACAATATATCTCGGTCCACATATAAAATTCTTATGTCTTTATAAGTACTTTAACCTCTGTACCTCCAGAGATTTGCTTTTGACAGAGACAACAATGGATTTCCTGTCAAATATGTAGTGTTTTTGTGTTCCAAATCACCTTGTTTTTTTTCTCCATTGAGTACCTACAAGAATACAAATAAAAAAATTCCTTTTCCAAGGCTACGTGTATTGGTTCTATGCCATCACTTGAGGATATGATACTCATAAAATTTATCATACTTTCTATAAGCCATCTGCTATTTTAAAGTTTTATTTCCTTGAAAACCATTTGGAAAGAAGATGAGGTTATTTCTATGATATTCTAAAACTTAAGTTTATATTTATCCTTCTGAAATATTCTTTTGAAAGCACACATTAAAAAGAATGTTGATTGGACTACCCCTAGTAAAAGCTAGGACTGGCCTTGTATGACTACTGGGAAAATACTCAAGATGTATATTTATTATTATTTCTATTTCTATTATTATTATTATTATTATCATCATCATCATCATCATCATCATCATCATCATTATTTTATCCATATATCTGGCAAAGATCACTTAGAACATGCAGTTTCTTTTTGATAGTGCCTTCCTCTGCACTACTGGCAGAAAGAGTAAGACACATTTCTAGGGGGCACTAAAGAAAAAAGAAGCTGAACTCTAAAAAAGTATGATTGTCTGCATTTGTGTTTTATTAATTAGATTAAAGCTATCTAAAATCTATACTTCCTCTTGAGTATATTTTTCCAGTTATTTTTTAAAATTCTGAAACTCTATGTATGGTATCTTTTAATCCCATAAACATTTTCTAAGTTATTATTATTATTATTATTATTACTATTACTATCATTGTAAACACAATGCTGGGTTTTGCAAGAGTTATCACAGAAGTAAAATTCCCAGTGCTTATCCCTCAGATCAATAATAATCTTAAAAATCTGAATAGGTGCAAATCAAGTATAACATTTTTCTAAGGAATAAGCAAATACACAGTGGCATGGTCTGAATTATGAACAAACATACCTATGTCCTGAAGCACTAGATCACAAAGGGAAATCCATCACAAGTTAAAAGTAGTTGAAGAAAGTTTCTCTTCAGAGAAACTGCTGTCTTTCTTCAACTTATTGACCATAACTAGACACAGCATCATCTATCTGGGTTTGGGACAAATGAGGAGATAGGTTTTTCAAAAAAAATATTTCTTGTCCCCATCACAGTTTTCCTCCTATCTGAACCAGAGGTTGGGAATTGGGGTTAGCATTAATAACACTTAATTGGCTCTCTAAGGAAAAACACTGCAAAGTCAGGGATAACAAGTTCCCTGGGAAGGTGTTACAAGTAAGCAAGCTCCTCTTGCATTTATTCAGCACCTCATCTGAACAGAGCCCAGATGATTAAATTCTTCCCTGTGGGCAGATACATCACTGTTGGCCAATCCCGTTTTGGTGGCTCTGTGATTGTTACCCTCTGCTGTCTTTTCAGATGGCTGTCCAGGGCTCTGCTTTGGAAATGGACGATGTACCCTGGATCAAAATGGTTGGCACTGTGTGTGTCAGGTTGGTTGGAGTGGAACAGGCTGCAATATTGTCATGGAAATGCTTTGTGGCGACAACTTGGACAATGATGGCGGTAAGTTATTTACTAAGTGTTCATGTAAGAAAGCAATTGGTATGCCTCTGGCACAGTTGTAACCAGACTTGCCAATGGCAAAATTTAAGAATCTTAATTATCAATAATATTGAAGTGTTTGTGGTTGTACTATTTTTTATTCCAATAATATTTTCAAGATATTATTTGTTGAAAATTACTATGGTTGTGCAATACTCTAAATGTTTTGCATGTATATTATCTCACTTAATTGTAACCCATAAGTAGGTACAGATATTGTGTCTCAAAAACTAATAAAGCATCTTATTCAGTTCTTAAATACAAAAAATTATCAGAAATTAGTGTCCTCTGAAAGTCATTAAGTGTTACTAAGAGGTAGCAACACAAGAGGGAACTCTAAATAATTGAGAACAAAGAAAATATTTCATGTCCTTACAGTGCAAACTCCACTAGCATCTGACAAAGCCAGGGTGATGATTTAGTTTGGCCTAACATTTGCATATGTTCTAGGCGTGAAAACATAAAATAAAACAAAATTATTTCTTATTACAGTATATCTCGGGTTAAATGAAGTAGATTATTAAGTATGAGGCCTATTTACTGTATTTGTGAGATAGTTACATTTGTTATAATTTCCATCCAAATAAAAAGCTTAAATCCATAAGACAGCAGTCTGGACTTTGGCACTCACTTGGTTGTAAAATTTTCTTTCATGGTTTGGGAAGATGACTCTGTTGACTGAGCCATCTCCTCCCAGGACTGGAGAGACGAATATAGGGAATCTCTAACAATCTCCCTAGATAAACTAGCCCAAATTGGTAGACTCTGGGTCAGGTGAGAAAATCTGCCTCAAGAAATAAGATGGAAAATAATCAAGACAGACATCCAGTGTCAGCTTTGGTCCTCCATACATGTACATAACACACACATGAACACATGCACACACACACACACACACACACACACACACACACACACACACAAGTACCACCCATATTTTGTAACATGTTCATCTTTACTTTCCTTGCCTTTGTCTTAAGTATAAGCATGTTTTCTGCTATGTCTTCTCTTCACTCACATTTCTATGTCCACTATTTAAGTCTCCATGCAAGCCACATCTTCCATGAAATCTGTGATTTCTGCCTCCTCAATTTTCCCTGGTGTTTATAGTATACCCTGTACAATTGCATACTTAGCCATATATCTTTCTCTTTTTCTTGATACATATCAGGCATGACACATGTGCCATAGCTATTAGCCAAATATAATTGATAACAACAGTAATTTCCTTGTATGCAGAATTTACTTAGAATCAAGCATTGTGCTGAGAATCTTATATGAGATATCTAATTAAAAATGTTGGTGTAGGAAACTCAACTGGTGATATTTTTACAAATAATAAAACCAGGCATAGGAAAATAAATTAAGTTTATAAAGATTATATAGCAAGGAACTGAGAGGTTTAAGTGTAAACCTGGATGAGTCACCTCATTTGTGTAATTAACAGAGCTTTCCTATCTGATGTGTTGATTGAAAGGTTATATTCACAAAATATATTAACAACCTATGCATTTATAATTTCTGGTTCAATTAAAGTTGAGGCAAAGTAAGTTTCGTGACTTTGTCAGGTAATAAAAATTATGGAATATTTAATTATCAAGAATCCTTACAGCTTCAAGGTCATATCAAGGCAGCCAAAAATGTTTAATGGATTGATCAATTAAACATGAATGAATTATTGGATTATCAATTCTCAATGTCTATAGAATATGTGAGTATAAAAAACATAGGAGATTTTACTGAATGTGCATTGACCTCTGAACATTTATTAAAACTTTGTATCTATATGCAAATTGAAAATCAAAGGCTTGATAAGAGCTCAGCATAGCTTATAATTGTCTCTTTAGGGAATAGGGTTAGAACACTGTGTGAGAGTTTCAATTACCATTTTTCCTTTAGTGGGACTGAGATGATATTGATGACAAATATAGATTGATCTCTCCTTTAAGATAGAAAGATAGATGGAATAACCACTAAAAGTCCCATGACTAGAATTTTAGACCAATAATTCCATTTCTACAGTGTTTATCTACTACCCCAAAGAATACATTGCAAATGCCCTTTACTTGGTATTCTCAGCTTTCCAAATTCTCAAAAGGACAGAGGTCATTAAGCTGACTATGACTAATGATTAGTATCTTTGTTTGTATATGTGTATGTGCTTTAATTAAATCAAAAAGAGGCAATTGAACCTTCCTGAAAAAAAAAAGTAATCCTAATTTTTAAAATGCAATTCTTAAGAAATCTTCCAATCAAAACCACATCACTTTCAAGCAGTTACTTCAAGTAGCTGCTACCTGATTACTCCATATTACACCTGATACTTAAGAGTGTTTGGGATTTTTCTTGCATCCTAATCACTGTTGAATATTCATTAGAATCACAGCTACATCCTGCAGCTTTGACTTTAGTTACACTCTGATCTCAATGCATTGTGATTCTTGGTAAGTAATTGGGCTGCATTGACACAGCTTCCCTGAAAGCCACCTAAGAGGTCCTTGAAGAGTAAAAGCTGGGGACAAATAACCTTTGGGTTTTTTTCCCTAACAATCAAAGGAAAGAGAAAGATCTCTCATTCTAAGTACTAATTACTATAGAAGTCACAGCTTTGTCAAGTACTGTGACCACAGTTATCCCCAATAAGTTAGCACTCACCATCTGCAGAGTCCTAAGCATGAAGGAGACATAACATCATGGGAAACACCTTTTGATTTGTTGGTCATGTGTCTTGAATTGAAATTTTAAAACTATGATCACAAACTTTTACAAGCCCAAGGAAAAGAATAAGTACTGTATTAACTGTGTCTGAATACCTAAAACACATAGTAAGGGAATCTTCCAACAGTAAAGTCTATTTCATAGACAGATCAACACAACCAAATAAAAGCTCTGGAAAATGCCCAAGCACAAATTTAAATTTATTGTATAATTAAATCAGCATCAAAAAGTCAATGTGAAGGAGCTGAGAATATAGCTCAGTAAACTGTTTGCCACACAAACATGAGCACCTTAGTCCAATCCCCTGTACCCATGCAAAAGCATAAAAGCTAGCTTGGTGACATGAACCTGGAATTTCAGTGTAGGGAAAACAGCAAATGGAAGATCCCTGGAACAGGCTAGCCAGACTAGCTAAACTGCTCCATGAACTTCAGGTTTAGAATTCCAGGTTCGATGATAGACCTTGTCTGAGGTGGGGGCAGGGAGAGGGAGGGGAGGGGGAGGGGGAGAGGG
>NC_034613.1:33916696-33927639 GCF_900095145.1 Mus pahari | reverse complement strand
TTCATGAGTATTTTGTTCCTTATTCTAAGGAGGAATGAAGTATCCACCCAGTGGTCATCCTTCTTGGTTTTCTTGTGTTTTGCATAATGTATCTTGGAGTACCCAGGTTTTCATTAATCATTACTGCCTTTTTTCAAGTGTTTTTCTTAGCATCATGAGAATGATGAAATGATAAACAAGGTAAGTTTCTGCTTCTATGAAGCTTATGCTCTAACAATAGGGACAGATACTAAACAAAGATCCTCATAAATGATTCTGTATTTTAAATATTTAAGGGTTCTATAAAAAAATCGAGGGTGGATAAATGTACATGGAGGCCATAAATTAATCTGGGAGATGAGAAAGGCCTCACATCATTCCAGTAGACATTGTGGAGAGTGGAATAAAGCTATAGTTTCTGGACCACAGGAATTTGGTCCACTATTCAAAGGTACACAGGCACCATACCACACCAAGTATTGTGTGCTTTGTAGGATAAAAGTGAATATCTCATCTTATTTGCTCTACTTATAAAGGAAGGAAAGTAATATCTGACATAATAAAAAGATTATGGAATAATATTAAAATATAGAATAAAGGTGTATAATTCAATGGCCCCTCTTCTCTGGCCTTTTAAATATTCCTCCATATGTCTCCCAGCTTCTCTTGTAGAAAGTGTTCATATTTGTTGGCAAAATCTGTAAGTTAAATGACTAAAAGAGAATGGTTTTCCAGGAATTGCTCTTCATAATAAGTCACCATTCATTAAAACCAGTAACTATAGTCATGTTCCTAGATCTAGAAAATAGCACCATGGGTGAGTGAACACATATAACTCATACATCAATAAACCTCTTATTTTGTATGTCCCCAGCATGCTGCAGAGTTTAGTAAATAGGGAAATAAAAGACAAGGAACAGTGAATTCGTAGCATTTTCTCTATTTAAGAGCCTCCCATTTAGTCTGATGCATTAATCTCTAGCTAAATATACAATTGTCTTAGAAGTAGGACTTTTGAGCATTGACAGACCTCCTGTTCTATAACCGCAAAAAGGTAAACTTCAATCTAGCTTGTACCCAAGTGATAGCTCCATAAATAAATAGAATTCAATGAATAAAGAGTTTCATATTGATTGCCTACCAACTCAGAGTCATATGGTGTCCTATCTACTCCAAGCTTGTTCCTAAGTGATTGTGCTGAACAGTTTTAAGATTATTTCCTTAAGAGTAAGGATGAACATTTTAAATGACTAATAAAAGCCATTCGAACCCAACTCTAAGACTCTATTCCTAGATATCTTGTAGTTGCTACAGTCCACAACTTGGCATATAATATCTAATATTTATCAGTCACTAGATATAAACTAAACAGTGTGCATATTCTTCATGATTATCTTTTCAACTTTGCTGGATTTCAAATATATATATATATATCACTATGATAATTATCAAGGTTGTAAACATATCTAATACCACAAAAGTTCCTGTCTGTATCTTTGTAATTTTTAAGATCTGCCATGTTATGACATTTTGAATGGATAATGCCATATTATGGTATATATGAGGCTACTCATGAGGGGAGAATAGGTGGGTGGGTGGGTAGGCACCCTCTTAGAGGTAAAGGGAAGGGGACTGGGGTGAAGGGGTTCATGGAGTGGAGACTGGGAAAGGGGAGCACATTTGAAATGTAAACAGATAAAATGATTAATATTGTTTTGAATTTCTAAACAGAATACTATATGTTAATATGTCACCCACATAACTATGGGATCACATTAGTCTCTTTTCCTCTATTTATAAAATGAACCTGAGAATGTCTACTTAAAAATTTGTTGCAGAAGTTAGCCTAGATAATACATTTTGGAGTACCTAATACTTAGAAAATATTAACTAGTTGATGCAAAGTTGAAATTTCTAAAGGATACCCTATCAAAACTTAACTGTTCATTCCTATCTAGACAATATTATGGGTATTATGAGTAACCTCATTAGAGGTTTAGGCCAACATGAATTTCTCCTATATTGTTCATATCTCCTTTTCTGTTCTCTTTTCCAATCAAGGGCACACACGGGACAACGAAACATGTTTTTAGTGATGACTTGATTACACAGAAACAATCAGTAGCCTTGATCATCATTGACATGAATTGAACCAATTAGAATAGAGCCAAATTGGTTGGCAAGCCTGGGTGAACACCATGTTTAGTCTTCCAAGACAGTGTAATCTCTGTCTTTTCTGCTCTCTTTTAATTTCATTCCCTTAAGGAAAACAATCTCAGAAAATAAAATCAGCTAACACATGATATGTTCCTATCTGACACCCTGAGCTTGGTTGACAGTAGGGTGCCACAGCTTCCAATTCAGAACAATAAAAGAACTGTTAATAGCCAAAAAAAAAAAAATACACACATCCAGTGTGACTGTCATTTGCACTTCTTTGTAACAGTCTAGACATACTGTTTGGAGTGTTATCCAATGTGATAATTGGTAAGTAGATATTTGCTCCTGTGCTGTGTTTGCCTGCAAATTATAATTTAGGGTTGCATGCCAGTGTTGGTTGGTTTCCCTGCTAACTTTCTAAATTCAACAGCACCTTGATTTTTTTTTTTTGAGAAAAAGGAAACCTCATAAGTTCAACACTGCATATAATAGGCATTACTAAATATAGATTACCTTGAATTCTATCACATAACTAGATGAGAATGTGATTCCCAATTTTGAATTAGTTCAATGTTTAGTTTTAGAATCCAAATTTGAAGATTACTATGACATGAGTGTTTCTTTAAAATCAACTTATTTTCTGTAATATGTTGGAACCATAGTTGGTAGAATTAGACCTGTCAATGTTCAAAACTACTATTAGTGCATCTGTTAATAGTTAACAAGTGTGACATTAAATACTTCTGTGTACATTATGCCAATTAAAAATCACAATTCAATAAAAATGAATAAAGATAAGTTTGCATTTTATACTCATTTTTCATGTTTGCATATGTGCCACCAATAGCAAACATTACAGAAACTCTTAATCCATCTGATATTTTTGCCAACTTTTTTATACATTCAGATATTTAATTAGCAGAAGAGTAAAGGGATAATATGTTAATAAGTGGCTCTTATCCTATCATAAGAGATAGTAATGTCATCTAAAATCTGTGGAATGTCTGCTAATTTATTTTGCTAAATGATGAAAGAAGGGGACTTACTTTGAAACAAAGCCACATGTAAAAGTTGGTCATTTAGCTAAGATGAAAGGATGGACTATCCAGAGACTACCCCATCTGGGAATCCATCCCATCATCAGCCACCAAACCCAGATACTAATGCACATGCCAGCAAGATTCTGCTGAAGGGACCCTCTTGTGAGGCTATGCCAGTGCCTGGCAAACACAGAAGTAGATGCTCACAGTCAGCTACTGGATGGAACACAGGGCCCCCAATGGAGGCTAGAGAAAGTAACCAAGGAGTTGTAGGGTCTGCAACCCTGTAGGTGCAACAATAATATGAACTAACCAGTACCCCCTGAGCTCGAGTCTCTAGCTGCATATGTAGCAGAAGATGGCCTAATCGGCCATCATTGGGAAGAGAGGCCCCTTGGTCTTATAAACTTTATATAACCCAGCACAGGGGAAGGCCAGGGCCAAGTAGTGGGAGTGGGTGGGGAGGGGAGCAGGGGCGGGGGGGGTGGGTATAGGGAACTTTTGGGATAGCATTTGAAATGTAAATAAATAAAATAATAAATAAATAAATTTTTAAGAAGTTGGTCATTTAAAAAAAAAAAGTGTCCAAAAAGAAAGCATGGGCAAAAATCAATTAAACAGGCAAAACAAGAAAAAAAAATAAAGCAAACTTCATTTTAAAGCAAACTACTGTCTGTGGTACAGGGAATTTGAAAAGACCACATGTAGGGAAAATATCTTCTGAGGTGCCTCAAGGCTACTCTTCCAAAAGCCTCCTCTCTGTGTTATTCACTTTCATTGCCCCCAGCTATGATACATCCTCCTGTAGCTCAAGTGGAACCACCAAGGGAGGGAGGGGGAGCAAGTGAAAGCTGCAGGAGTCACTGATCCCCCTGAATCTGTCTATTCCACTGCAAGCTAAGATTAGCATCTTTATGTTTACCCTTGTTAAACAACTGAATTAGAGCCACTTGCCTCTTCTAAGGACCTTGGAAGGACTTTAAATTTTTTGCTTCTGGGTTGTGGAGTGAAGTGTCCATATGCTCAGTTAATCACTCCAACCACTTCTTTTTCTTCACCTAGAACTCTCTTACAGCTCTTCTCACACTTCACTAGTACAAGAGTCAGCTGTTTAAATGCCTACTTTATCCTCCGAAGTCCTGAGTTTCTAGGGAAAAGGGGGGGGGGTGTTTTCTTTCATTACCTCACCAACCAACTAGCAAAGTATTTTGTACCTATTACATTCTAAATAGTCATTCCTCTCTTCTGTAGGTCTTCTGTCCTGTATCTTTCCTCTTCCAAAGAGTGAAACTTTTACTTGATTCTTTTTTCTTTGTATTGTTTTTTTTCTTTATTAGGTATTTTCTTTATTTACATTTCAAATGTTATCCCCTTTTCTAGTTTCCCCTCTGAAAACCACCTATTCCTTCTCCCCTCCCCCTGCTCATCAACCCATGCACTCCCTCTTCCTGACCCTGTCATTCCCCTATACTGGGGCATAGAACCTTCACCGGACCAAGGGCCTCTCCTCCCAGCTGCTTGTGGACGTTGTACATCGTGGTGCGCACTAGGCTCCGCACCACGATGTACAACGTCCACAAGCAGCTCTAGCTTTCTCATTGGGGACCCTGTGCCCCATCCAATGGATAGCTGTGAGCATCCACTTCTGTATTAGTCAGGCACTGGCAGACCCTCTCCGAAGACAGTGATATCAGGCTCCTGTCAGCAAGCTCTTGTTGACATCCACAATAGTGTCTGGTTTTCATACTGTTTATTCTGAGATTCACTGGAGAAAAACCAACTCTGCCATTTTGGGCTAAATTGAAAGCAAGCTTTATTGAATATTAAATACTGACTAAGAGATGGACTTTGGTCAGGACCATTCCCTGGAACTTCACAGCTAAAATGGCCCCAAGACATACGTTGCAAGTTTAGAAGGACACTTAAAAGATTTCATAGTTTCCTACGAGTCTTTGTGATTTTCCAAGAACCACCACTGCCAGCATTTTAGGAAGTGACCTGGTCCTTGGGCTGCTGGGGCTTACTGGATAATTTTGTACATTCCAATATAACAGTGGATTTAGAAGTCAAATGCAAATGATGAGGGCCCACCCCAAAAGGAAAGAAAATAACTCATTATGTTGATAGATACTAGGTTTAGCAAAAATTGCATAAACTATCATTGCTTCTATGAATTCCTAAAATAAAATGAAAGAATGAACAGCTACCTTAGTATACTTGAAAATCACCCATATTAACCATGTACAATCTTAGGACAATGAAAAATTCTGATTCAAGTATATAGATATTTAATAAGTTCCATATATAATTGGCTACACATTTGAAAATCACTTTCCTATATATTTTTCACCATCAAAATCTCAACCTTGATGTTGAGAATTATATGTAGACAACCATACTAAGATGATTTTTTAGGTGAAAATGAAATCAGGTTGTCAAGTATTGGTCACCTGTATATTCACAGATGGTCTACAGGTAAGAATTGTTTTAAAAAGTAGTTACCATTCTGATGCGTGGTTCACCAAAGACAGAAAGATATAACTAACAGAGTACTTAAACCAAAAGCTACATGTTAGTTACATAAACTGTAGCCGCTAGTTAACAGATATTAGAGAATTCTAAATAGGAAGTTTTACTAACAAAATAGTTTGAATTTCTCTGAGATACCCTACAAACTCAGTGACTAACAGTTCCTGAGAAATTGCAGTTATAATAGGCTCTAGTCTCAAAATACAACTTTACATTTACTGTCTTTCTCCATTTTGCATAGTTTTGACTATATTGTTTTCTTGGTGATAAATATCACTATTGATCTGTTTTGTTTTCCAGATGGTTTGACAGACTGTGTGGACCCAGATTGTTGTCAACAAAGCAACTGTTATGTAAGCCCACTCTGTCAGGGCTCACCAGATCCTCTTGACCTCATCCAACAAAGCCAGCCCCTCTTCTCTCAGCACACTTCAAGACTCTTCTATGATAGAATCAAATTTCTTATTGGCAAGGATAGTACTCATGTCGTTCCTCAAGATATCTCATTTGACAGCAGGTATATAGAAATTTATTTTGTCCTTACTAAAAGTGCTCATGATTTTCCTTCAGAGTAAAAGAAAATTGCCTTCTAAAGATCAAGTGGTTTCTCATTCCTTTCAACAGTATTGCTATCTTTCTTATGCTTTCTCTTGAATGCCTGCACTGTTACCAGTTTGTTTCTAAAAGCCAATTGGTCTGATTCTAAATCTTAAAGTTATAGAAGATGTCTATTTATGTATGGAAATTGTTATTTAATGACAAATAGAAGTTTATTTGTAAACTTAATCTTTAACTTCTGAATTATTATTTAAAAGAAAAAAACTTAAATTTCAATAGCTAAATTGTAGGTTCTGTTTCATGATCAAAAGTGTTTCTAGGTCAAAGAGTAGAATGACTTGATATCTTAATGGGAAATTCAATGGCTGTCTACTCAGAATGCTCAAATGCCAGAATTATCTCTAAAGATCTGACAAAAAGCACATTTGAATCATTCGATTTATATAAAGTATAATAACAAGAATGTGCTTATTGGTATTTAACCTGTTTACTTTCATCAATGGCACAATTTAATAATTATTACAAGGCATATTAGATAAGTCTAGTTATTAAACATTTCAAGAATGTCCTCCTTGGAGCTGGAGAGATGGTTCAGTGATTAATAGCACTTGCTGCTTTTTCAGAGGACCCAAGTTCATCTCCCAGAACCCACATGGTGTCTCACAATGGCCTATAAATCTTTTTCCAGGAGATCTGATACTTTTCTTCTGACCTCTGCAGGCTCCTGCACACAAATTGTGCACAGTCATATAGTCAGGTACACACACACACACACACACACACACACACACCATATATATATATATATATATATATATATATATATATATATATATATATATATATATATATGGTTATATATATATATATACATATATATATATATATAACCACACTAATCTATAAGTTGCTGCTTCACTAGTTTTCTAGACTCTTGCAAACAAAAATCTTTAAAAACAGCAAAAATGATTTGTCTAAGATCCTCTACATATGTCCCATTCCCTGCTGATATATTATTTCAAGAGCTTGATATCAGTGACAACATAAGAAAAATTGCAATTCAGTATTAGCAAGTACCAAGTAGAAAAGGAGGAAAATAAAGATTTACAAGAACACTCAATTCCCCTTCTCTTCAGTTGAATGTTAGAACTCTCATTGAAGCAAAAAAAAAAAAATCTTTTATTCGTATTTTATTTTTGTGTCATTCTTACTTGTTGGGCTGCCAATATAACCTAAAATCAATGCCAACATCACAAAAAGGGTTGTTCTTCTAGGGACAATAGACAATATTTACCATTTATCAAGATATTCAATAATCCCCACTTCAAAACTTTTTCCCAGTTTAATAACCCCTCTGGTCCATCTTTCAGATGCATGTAATCAACATAATTACTTAGATAGTATAGACTTAATTTTGGAACACAAAGGAACAAAAAGAATTGGGGGCAATCATTATCCCCATTTTCCTACTAAAGACAAGAGTAAGTCGACTCTATAGGTTTTTCCATACTTGTGGAGAAATCAGTCCAAAAATAGGGGGTCAGGTGCTGAGAGAAATAATAACCTTCATGACTTGAAATGTGTTGAATAACATGTTGAATTCAATAAGGGAAGAAAGTCAGGACCTGAGGGAGACAGCAGACAAGTCATTTTGACCCAGAACAGGGCATTTTGAGCAATCAACTTTGAAAAGGTAAGACAAACTTAAACCCCTGCAGTTCAGCTTCACGCTTCAGCAGTGTTTGTGAGGCACTCACACAGCGAACAAAACCATTACTTTGGGTGGTTAATGCCCTTCTCCTCCTCTTGGTTTGATTGAGTTTTCACATTCTTTTCTAAAATGCTCCAAGTTATCATTTGGCTCTGCAAGTCACATTTACATTCAGAATGATGGGTCTCCATCCAGTGGTCTCTGCTATTAGAGTTCTTGCTGTCAGAAAAAGATGTGAGCCTTCTCCAAACTTGTGTACCTGTGTTTTCTCTATCAAAAAAAAAAGGCATTCACTTTCCCTTGCTTTATCATTGGACAAAATAATCTCATTTTTAATCACATATATAACTGATAATTACAATCTCTCTGGTACACTCATATAATAATTTTAGTATGCAAAGCACCCAAGCACATACTATTTAATTTTATTTTCACATTTGCCCTGTAAAATGGGCAATTGTTTTTGGTATATGTGGAAACCGAGATGCTAAGAGACTAAATCATACAGACAGCAAGGTTGGATTATAGCATCACCTATAATCTTTCCATTACACCACAGCTGCCCCGTTTCTTCTTGTCATTAAACTTATCTGAACCAAATTTGTCTTGGATAAATGGCATCTAGGTCAACATAAGATACTTTGAAACCAATCAGCTTTACCTCCTTATATTTCAATAGAACAAGTTACAAAATTTTAATCAGGGCTAGCTAATAAAGTACTTCTTCAGAGGTGAGCATCATGAAATGGACATTTTTGTTCCATGGCAAGTGTTATTGTGTATCTATTGTGAATCTGATGTCTGATATCTTGGATTTGCTTCATTCCATTTAATTCTCATTAAATTGTTCATGGTATGGTTTGTTAAAAGTTTCATTTTTCAAATGAGGAAACTGGCATGTTACATAAATGACTTCAACCAAATCATAAAGAAGTTAGAGCCTGGATTTGAACCCATGCACACACACTCTGAATTCCTGAATTTTAATTGCTGAATTGAGTCCTGATGGCTTACTTAGAAAACTGGGGCATGTGACTCTACCACAACTCATGGCTCTTATACCACCCTGACTGTAGACTTTCCTCAGATGAATCTAAAACACTTACATGCCATAATCAGCCAAAGCAGGGTTTTGTTTGGTTGGTTGTTTGTTTGGTTGTTTGTTTTTGTTTTTTTTTTGTTTTTTTGTTTTTTGTTTTTTGTTTTTTGTTTTTGTTTTTGTTTTTGTTTTTGTTTTTGTTTTTTGCTTTTGCCACATAACTGAGAGGCAGTTGGGTAGACAGGTTAAAAACAAAAATCATTGCTAATGATTTCCTTTACCTACTGGAAAATCATGAGCCACTCAGCTGACTTGCTACTGCATTCTGTGCCAGTCAGTCTACAGAGAGCAGTACATAGTAATACAAATAATTGTTCACCCCTGTGCACACAAGGGGAGCAGTTTTGGCTGTACTCTATGAGCCACACTGTCACATAAAAGCATGTGAGATATAATATATCTTCCATACCTTCTATGATGGTGTAATGTCTGTGAAGACACAAGATGCCCACAGAGAAGTCTCTGAGAAACTAACTCATTTACCCATTTTTCCTAAATCCAACTGACACTGAAGCTCAAATTTCTTTCTTTTCTTCAATCTATTCCGAACATGTCTACAAAGTAATCCACATAGTCTACGTGCCCCGTATTACTTATTACTTTTTAATAATGTAAATAGGTGAACAGAAGCATTATTGATCTTCAGTGTCTAAGCATTTAATCACTATTAATAATGTAGAAGGTTTTTATAAATATGTAAAAACAAGAGTACATTAAACTAAATGACAGCAGTAATTTGCAAAGCCAGACATTTTGCTCGCCATCACTAATGGAGAAGTGCATTTAAAAACAACATTGTACCAGGGTTCGTGCAACCACTGACAGTAGGGTTAGCCAAACTCATTTATCTATTTAGTAAGTGAGAGGTTGATGCCTCACATCACTCTTCGTCAAGTGTCTCTATCAGATGTTGTTCAGAATTATGCCACAGATGTATTTTGTTTAGCCTGACATTTGTGAAGTGGAAGACCAATTGTAAAAAATATTGGAATATAAAATGCTTCTAGAAAATTCACAAAGCTCAGCACTACCAGGCACCTAGTTGTAGCACAGGTGGTCTGGAGCTAAGGGACAGCGATCCCTCTGGGTAGAAAAGGCAATGCCTGTCTAGTGCCCCACTGTCCCCCTTACACCTGAATCACTTCCAACTTTTATGATAAGGTTTCGCCTTTTGGTACTTTGAGTTTTTCCACCTCTTATCTGTTGAAATTCGTGGCTTCCCTTCAAAAGATTTGAAGACTATATGGCTAGTTGTGATATCTTTCTCCAATTGCCTTTATATATTGATTATCATTTTACTTAATTTAGATTAAAATAGAGAAAAATAAATATGGGATAGAAATCATATTAACAGGAAAAACGATATTTCCAATAATATTTCACTGAGTGCCTATGTATACTTCATGGCTAAACTAATATATACTTTTCCTCAAATATTAAGCTAATAAACTCCTATAGGAAGGTATGTTAAGTACCAACAAACATGATATCAGATAACTCAGGTCCCACCAAAGTAAGAAAGTGTCTACTTTACTGATCATTGTATTCATCACTTAGCACAATTTTCAAGTACAGTTTAAAAACTGAAATTTTCGCCCTGAAACCTGTGTTTCATCTCTGACACACATGTAAAAATCCAGATCCATTTGCATCTGTAATTCTATCACTTTTATTGCCAGAAGTTGTGCACACAACACAGTAGCAGGTACTAGAGAGACCCTCCCTTGAAACATGTTGGAGAGAAGCAACTCCCCAAATGTTGTTCTCTGATACATGTGCTGATGCAAATGCTCCTACCTACCTATCTACACAATCTACACACACACACACACTCACACACACACACACACACACACACACACACACA
>NC_034613.1:33896445-33916688 GCF_900095145.1 Mus pahari | reverse complement strand
AGAGAGAGAGAGAGAGAGAGAGAGAGAGAGAGAGAGAGAGAGAGAGAGAGAAAATAAAATAAATAAAAATTTTAAAAATAAAGGTCTAAACTGCTAAAGCAATGCTACTGAATGGAATTACAGAATCCTCTTGGAATTTAGGACTGGGACCAAATTTAATACAGTACTAAGTACATAGTATTCTTTGTGAACTACGATGAAAATGAAGTTAAATGAAATAGTAGGGTGTTTTCTAGTTCTTTTTATAGAGTTGCTGCATTGTAGTTTTCTTTTTGGTTCACAGTGGGATGTGTATTGTTATCTTTGAATTATCACATTCCTTAATCATGTTCTACAGGCCATGACATATTGCTTCACAGAAAGAATTGAAGCAAGTTCAAAATGAGTTGAATGGCTTCTTTCCTTTTCAAACAGAATCTCACATAGCCAAGAATGCCTCAAACCCCTAATGCCTTTGCCTCTACCTCATGATTGCTGGGTTTAAATGCATGTACCACTTTGTCTGGCTTTGTTGTTATAGTCTTGAAGTACAGGTGTTCTTGCATTTATCAGTGAAATCAGCCACTATTGGTAGCATAGAGTACACAGGTATTATTAGGTACTTAAGCAAACCAATTCTCAAATGTAAAGCCTAAAGGTAAGACGCCAACTCTCCAGAAGCAAACCTCATAAACGATGAAGTGATTCTGCAGCAGTACCAAAGTGATAACTCATTTTTATCTTTTACTATCTTCCACCACTGTCACGGCCTGCCAATAATTGAGATCATTCATAACTCCATATCTGCATCAATAATTCTTCCTATCTTCAGTGGGCTAGATAATCAAGATTTAGTACCAAGAAAAACAAAGCTAGAAATAAGCGACACCATTAAAATTAGGAATGCTGCTGTTAACTGGCTCATTTTATCCTGCATCATTTTTTTTGGCTCACTAAAAACCAAAAGAATTTAACATCCTAGAACTACCTAAAACCAAAGTCTTGGCAAACTCTTCTTGCCTAAGATAACTTCCTCTTTTTCTATTTCTCATACAATAATAAAATCTTGATTCTTGTCCCTGATTAGTCATAATACCTGATAATAGCCATAATTACTTACCAAAGCTTGTTTAATAAAACATGGTATTCTGCAGTTGGCTGAACTGAAGATGTACACCATTTGAAATTCTATTAATGGCCAAACAATTTATTGACTGAAGACTGAAGTTAAAGGAAGGTTGTGGGAAGATGAACACTGTTGTAGACATTGCTGAGTGTGAAAGGAGAGTGAAACCTACCAATAACCACACTTAGCAGATACTCCTTATTTTTAAGCATATATTTTATGAAAGTATTTCCAGAGAAATATATGAGTAACTTATGACTTCATTTATCTTGAGAAGGAGATAGCAAACATATCATATTACTCTGGCATTCTTAATACAATACAATGTCCTGTTATTGGTTCATTTTTTAAGACTGGAAAAGACTGAGCTGGGTGGTGGTGGCACATGCCTTTAATCCCAGCACTTGGGAAGCAGAGGCAGGTGGATTTCTGAGTTCAAGGCCAGCCTGGTCTACAGAGTGAGTTCCAGGACAGCCAGGGCTGCACAGAGAAACCCTGTCTCGGAAAACAAAAAAGCAAAACAAAACAAAACAAAAACAAAAAGACTGTAAAAGGTTTCTATTTACTCGTTCCTTCCAGAAGTATTTCTTGAGAAATTATTCTGCACCAAGAATTGTATAGATAGATATAAACATAGAAACACAGACTTTTCAATAAGAGTTTACATTATAGAGACAGAAATAGTCAAATATCAAGATTTAATTACTATACATTTTAACATGTATAATTATCATGTTGTAACCCATAAATATATAAAAATACTATGCTCCACTTAAGAATAAGAAATGATGAGCTGGGATTATAGATCAGTGATAGAGTACCTTACTAGCATGTTAGAATGACCAGATTTGATCCTTACCTCTGTAAAAAGCATCAAATAAATACATATTTACTTAATATAATTAAATTTTGCAATAAATTTAGTGTATCTGAAATATTAGGCTTTTCAAGGAACCTGTTCTTCAACACGGTGTTCTCAAGTTCCATTTATTCGGTGGTGCAGGCATGTAACCTAGTTTGATATAAGAGGTATCCTCACAGATACAACACAGTCATTAGGCCATTGCAGAAATGAAATTAACCAACATGTTTTCAGCAAGACCCCAGAGATGGGACTAATTGGTTCTGCTGACCACAAAGAGCTGCTAAAATTGACACACACAAGAGACTATTGATGACTTGCAAGAAAAATACAAAGACTATTTAGACAGGCAATGGTTTACCTATAATCAAGCAGTTTCATCCTTTGGCATTTAGGGTCCTAAATTTTACTACAACTTAAAAGTTTTTGTACTAGGCAAATGAATTCATAGGAAAAAGATCAATCATGAAAAAAAAATCCCATCTCCCATAGTAAAAAATCCTACTAACTATACTTTGGAGTCATTTTATCATGATAGATCCTACAGTTTCCTTCAAGGTAACCCGAATTTCAGAGGATTGATAGCCATTTCAGATGAGATTTATGAACATTACAACATTTACTTGGTTCATTTGTTCATTCGGTGATAGACACTCTCCTAGGCTCTAGGCTATAGGGGACAATATCTCTTCAGCATAGCAAGGAACACAGACTATAATGAAAAAGAGAAATGGGAGGAAGGAAGAAGTACTGTCAAGTGAGATTTAAGAAAAAAAAAAGTCAGGAGCCGAGAATGATCATTTTTGACAGAGTGGTCCAGAGAAGCCTCCCTAAGGAGATAACACTAGATCAGAGCCCTCATAGCTTTCATCGGTATGCCAGATGATTTGGACATGAATATGTCTTACCACCTGGACCCTTATACAATAGATTTTCACACACTGAGCTTGCTATTGACTTTTAGGTGTTGTTGAATTAAGATTCTCTGGCTTTGTGTGCAATGAGAAGGTAAAACAAAACTCTCTCAAAGAATTGCTACCTAGCAGTTACTATATACACTAGGTTCTACTGATAAATGCTAAGGGGCTCTGCCCTCCAGGAGTACTTTGAGAAAATCTGAATACCTCAGACAAACTGAATAAGCTTTACAAAAAGAAAATAAGCTGTAGCCCTAGACCATTTAATCATGAAAGGGGGAAAACTATAGCCAGTCTTCATCGATTACTTGAACCCAGAGGAACCCAATATGTAAAAAACATTTGCTGGTTTAGAATTATAAAAAGGAAAAATATTTTAAAACACGAGTAGTTTTTGAGTTTTTGTTTTAATAAATACAATGTAATTACAGTATTTGAGAAACCATAGAATTGACACTCAGTTTTAAGATTTCATAAGTAACTCCCAGAATGTCCACAATATAGATATTTGTTATTTTGCTGAAGTACAAATTTGAATCTATATGTTTTCTGTTTAAATTTTTAATGAATATACTTGTGATAGAATTCTATTTGTTAATGGCAGGTCTTCAAATATTTTTAATCTAGGAACATGAAAAGCATCTAACCATGCATGCAACTGGGAAATGATAAACACACAAGACAACAAATGCTAAATAATTTGAGGACACTAAGAACAAGGGGTTTCTATTGCATACGCCAGCAAGATTCTGCTGAAGGGACCCTGATATAGCGGCCTCTTGTGAGGCTATGCCAGTGCCTGGCAAACACAGAAGTGGATGCTCACAGTCATCTATAGGATGGAACACAGGGCCCCCAATGGAGGAGCTAGAGAAAGTACCCAAGGAGTTGTAGGGGTCTGCAACCCTGTAGGTGGAACAACAATATGAACTAACCAGTACCCCCTGAGCTCGTGTCTCTAGCTGCATATGTAGCAGAAGATGGCCTAGTTGGCCATCATTGGGAAGAGAGGCCCCTTGGTCTTGCAAACTTTATATGACCCAGCACAGGGGAAGGCCAGGGCCAAGTAGTGGGAGTGGGTGGGTAGGGGAGCAGGGGCGGGGTGGGGTATAGGGAACTTTCGGGATAGCATTTGAAATGTAAATGAAGAAAATATCTAATAAAAAATAAAAGCAGATTGCCCCAAAAAAGAAAAAAAAAAAAAAGAACGAGGGGTTTTGGCATCCTCAAATTTAATATCTGTTCACCTTCCTTTCTTTCAAAAGGGTGCTACCTATGACCTTCCCCCATCTTGGAAAGATATCCACATATGCTGCTGCTAGGGGGTGGTTCCTTGTGATTCTGTCTTTTGAGTTTCATTTTCCTCAGCAGCCTATTTTGTTTATCTCCTTTGCAGTTGTTGTCCTAAGTGAGAAGTCAGGTTGTTGATGGTTGCTAATAAAGTCCTTTGATCTCATTTGTGTGGAAGGTGTTATACATATGAAGGCAGGATCTCCAGATTTTCAAAGAAAAACATGTTCAAGTCACATTTAACAAATTATAAAGTGCTGAAGGTTCCCTGATTTGTAGTGCTGAGTAGCTACTGATATTAGCAGCCAACACTTAAAAGTACCAAAAAAAAAAAAAAAAGGTGCAACTTTCACTTCTTTGCAAGTTCTCTTGGACAAAGAAGAATGAAAAGAAATCAGAACAGAAAATTTCAAAATGGTATTTAACTGATTATTATGAAAATCTAAAATGCAAATGTTCTAAGATGCTCAAAATTTTTAATTAAGAATATCAGCAACTCTACAGCTTATCGGAGCATATATATATATATATATATATATATTTTTTTTTTTTTTCATATATTTCATCGGGTTGATTAAAATCCAAAGGCTCAAATCGTCATTGCTATGTCTGAATCAAACTATGTGCTTTTGCTTGCTTTTTAGCTAATTCAATAAAGTCATTTTGTCTCTAGAGAGGGTAGTCAATGAAAGGATATTCTGTGACTGGGTAGGTATGCTGAATAAGTAATTAAAGGCACTTGCAAACAGAGATTAAAGGAAAGTCCATCCAGTGACTGTTCCATCTGGGGATCTATCCCATATACAGTCACCAAACCCAGACACTATTGTGAATGCCAACAAGTGCTTGCTGACAGGAGCCTGATATAGCTGCCTCTTGAGAGACTTTGCCAGTGCCTGACAAATACAGAGGTGGATGCTCTCAGCCCACCATTGGACTGAGCACAGGGTCCCCAATGAAGGAGCTAGAGAATGGACCCAAGGAGATGAATGGGTTTGTAGTCCCATAGGAGGAACAAGAATATAAACCAACAGGTACTCCCAGAGCATCCAGGGACTAAACCACCAACTAAACAAAACACACGGTGGGACTAATGGCTCTAGATGCATATGTAGCAGAGGATGGCCTTGTTGGACATCAATGGGATGAGAGGCCCTTGGTCCTGAAAAGGCTCGATGCCCCACTGTAGGGGAGTGCCAGGACAGAGAAGTGGGAGTGGGTAGGTTGGTAAGCAGGGAAGGTGGGATGGGATAAGGGATTTTCAGAGGAGAAACCAAGAAAGGGGATAACATTTGAAATGTAAATAAAGAAAATATCTAATTAAAAAAACATTAATGTGAACCCTGGAACCCCCACAGTGATATCCCTAAGTTCTCTCATACTTCTATACACAAAGTGGCATTTACCCTCTCACCCACTTACCTTTCACACACATGATTAATAAATACATATGATTTATTTATTCTTCTCTCATACAGTACAACTGACCAGTTTCCCCTCCTTCCCCTCCACCTAGCTCCCCACCGATCTCCTCCCCTGTTCCATAGATCCAATCCTCTTGCATTTTTCTTCAGGGGTGTCAGCTGAACATGACATAACAATTCACAAAAAGACTAGGTACAAACTGTCATTTAAAGGCTGGAAGAAGCAACACACCAGGAGGACAAGGGTCCCAAGAAGGGGCAAAAGAATCAGATTCTCTATCCACTCTGCACAGGAAAAAGAAAGTAATTTAAATTTTTAAAAGACTATTCTGTAGCTAATTTCCACTACAGGCACCACACACAGAAAGTGATGAGCAGTTGATTCATTTGTATAGGTAATGACTCCCTGAGGATTGTACCACTTGTATAGGTAAGCACTTTCATTCCAGGCCCCATTATTTACACCTCAGCCCAGCTAAGGCTCTTTTGAATCCAAGACAAGATATTACCACTATTTTAACACTGTCTGTTCTATCTAAAACAAGAGGGATTTTTGTTTTTTGTTTTTTGTTTTTTAATTCTGGCCTCAAACTCACAGAGATTCGCCTGCCTCTGCCACCAAAAGTGCTGGGATTAAGACAAGCCAAAGACAAGCTGGGATCACCAAAGCCACTGATCTCCTTCATTTTATAATAAAGTTAAGAGTCTAAATTTCTCAAGACTACATTGATGTTGCATGAAATGAGGTGAAGAAAATGCCTGACATAGCAAGTGCTTAGTGTCTTATTTATATAAAATGCATATTTAATAATTACCAGACCATATGAGCAAATAATTTGAAAAAGTCCAACCCAAAGAATCATCATTTTCCTGGGTAGTACTCTTGTTCTAAATTCTCTGTGAGATATTTAGGAAGAATACAAGGCAGAAGTTTGGTTGCCATTTTACAAAATTACTAAATGAAGTCAAGAATAATTGCAGTGGCAACTCCTAGGGAGCCAGAGTTAAAGCCCGGTAGTATCTATAGCTAGGTCATGCTTTCCTTACAACAGGAAAAGCATCCATGCCCAGGAGAAGACCAGCAAGATGGGCCTGCCCTATATTTAATGACTATCCATTATGTAAAAGGCAGGTCCACAGAGAATGAGAGGAGAGGTTAATGAGGTTAACAAAACCTCTTAGGGCTGATTACAAAGATAGAGCATGTGAATAATGTTTAGAATAAGTGAAATACAAACAAACAAAAAATATATAAAATAAGCGCTCTTCAGACCATTCAAGATTTGCTGCAAGGGTTTAAAGGACAAATATTTCAGGATTCAAATTCTAGACAAAAATAATCATGTGTCTAAATGAAGCAAACTGGCACTCACACAGTACTGAAAATGTAACTGCGTCGTCAGTTTTCTTATTGCTTCAAAACACTTGATCTTTTTCCCATTACTTTGGGGATCTCAGGCATCCAAAGCAAGCCTACTTTTGACAAGCAATTACCAGGGCAGATGGGAAAATAGCCACCCTACCTAAGGGTGAGTGCCCCCATTTTGTTTTACTTGAAACATCACTAGCCATGAGGAAAATAATTCTGCTTAAAAAGCTATCTGCATTTTCAAAAGCACCACCTTTCCCATCGCCCTGGAATGTTGATGTGTAACACTCCCAGCTGCTTTTAATGTTACCCTCTTGGTAAGGATTATTTATTTGGGCAAGTGACCAATAGAGTAGGACTAAATCATCTTGCTCTATTTAAGCAAAAACTAATGAAATTTTATTGGGCTCTCCTATGAACATGCAGTGCAGTCACAATTTTTGAACATGAACATAGGTTTATGCTACAGCATTAAGTGATTTTTGTGGTGCTGTATTGACCTAGATAACATATCAAAAACATCATGTATTCTGTTGAAACACTCCCCTTACTAAAAAAAAAAATCTGTATATTAAAAGCCTCAAATGTATTTAAATTAGGAAATATCAAAGAGTAATCATATGATAATGTATAAATGAATAATAGGCTTAATGTGCATAAATTAAGCATTTGAGAAGGTCTATTCATTCATTTTGCCCAATGGCACAGACATTGTTGAATTCCCTGAAGCAGTCAATTATCAAACAAAACACTCATGATGAGGATGTTGGCTTCTAACAAACGAACTGTAAGGCATCTGTCACATAGGATCTTCAAAGTAGTTTCTGAAAGCCTTGAAGCAGTGCCATGAGGATATGGCGTAAGAACCTTACAACTTTAGATGTAAAAGAAGAAGAAAGGAAATATTTAAGCTGAAATTCTATTAATTGTTTGTGAGCATGTGCTGTATACTCCCAGAACAAAGAAAAACACAGACATGAAAACACACACACACACACACACACACACATACACATGGTTTGGGGGTCATGTGTGGCTCTCTACTAGGAAAAAGCAAGCAATCTCTAACTGCCATTCCAGGCAGGCCAAGGAAAGTACATGAACATGCATGGGAGCACTGTGTAATGAGAACAATAGGAAAGTAAACATTGACACTTATCTGGAATGGATAAATTGGGTTAAAACAAGGAACTGAAGGGGTCTGCAACCCTATAGGTGAAACAACAATATGAACTAACCAGTACCCCCAGAGCTCATGTCTCTAGCCTCATATATAGCAGAAGATGGCCTAGTCAGCCATTGTTGGGAAGAGATACCCCTTGGTCTTGCAAACTTTATATGACCCAGCACAGGGGAATGCCAGGGCCAAGAAGTAGGAGGGGGTGGGCAGGGGAGCAGGTTGGGGGAGGGTATAGGGGACATTCGGGATAGCATTTGAAATGTAAATGAAGAAAATATCTAATAAAATAAGTTAAAAAAAAAATAAAGTCACCCAAAAGGCAAAAAAAAAAAATCTGTTTTACCTTCTCTGGTTTTGAAGGGACCCCACAGTTCATGTGATGGTTCACCTATCATTTTGTAGTGACAATTTCAACATGACTTGCCAAATGCCAGTTGTTGCAAAACTTTTTCCAGAGGCTTTTACAGATGAGTTAAAACTCAAGGATTTTATAGGAGTAAGATTGTGGATTGTTTGTTTATTTTCCTGCCTTTTTATGGTTTATGCTTCCTGTCTCCTTCCCCAGGAACTCTTACAGCTTAATTGGCTAATTAGGTAATAGTCTTGCTTTCACAAAACTTTGGCCTTTACACATGCAGGACAGGCAGCACTTGGGAATTTGTTAGACCAGTAAACTCTCTGGCCCCACATCAGATCTAACAAATCAGAAAGTCTGCGGACATGCCCACAGAAGTCCAATCTTTTCTTCAACAAACTCTCTAGGGGATTAAGGTATACACCTTATCAAATTTGAAAATCACTGACCTATAGAAGAGAAAGATTACCACAGAAGCATTAGGACTGATACCTCAGCTCAAAATTGCACCCCAAAGACCTTCCTGTTTGATATTGGATAGCAGTGATTAATGGAAACATCACAAAGCCTTCCATACAACCACTCAGAAGTATTTATAGTAAGGCCTCAGAAGTAGTGTTTTACCCTGAATGACACAATTTCCAACAGCAATGATTATCCCCTGTATAAGATGCTATAAGAATGCTCAAAGTATAGCTCATTATGCAGTCTATCCCTCCCCCCCATTGAAGACTTGAACAAACAGACAATCAATTCAGGAATGTACAGGGCAAAATTCAAACACTAGTGAGAAAAGAGTCCAGTGGCCTCTCTTAGCCCAGGCCATCTCAAGGACTACTTTTTGTTCAGAATGTTCAGCCTGTAAAAAGAGTAGTTCTGTTCCTGCGGAGAAAGTTGCCTAACCTGTCCACGTGCTACTTCCTGCCCAGCAGGAGAGGTCCTTGATTTGGAATGTTACCCTTCGAGGATTGCTTACGCCAACATTAGCAACAAAAGCAAAGAGCTGTAACTTCTCTGGCCCTAAACCATATTTTCCTTGTGAAAGATTTTAATCAGAAATACAATGCAGTAAATTACATCTTCTTTCAACAATTTAGATTTTGTCCTTGTTTTCCAAACCAACTTCTGTACTTAAGGTTAATGTTGTTGCCAGAAGTAGTAAATGAATATTGGAAAGTTGACAGAGAAGACAAAAGACAATAAATAAGGACAAAGGAGAATGGAGCCAAGGGTTTATTGAAGGCTAGAGATAATTTGACTGTGCCATGAAAATAGCAAATACAAAATGAGTTAGACCTTGTGCATCAGAGCTGTCTAACAAGCAGCTTGTTAGTTAAATAAAGCTCTCAGTATATTCTGCCCTGCTCTTCACATTTAACTCCAAACACTTAGAAGATTCAATACTGAGTTAAAGTAAAGAAGCAATTCCCTTGGGGTTGCTGCTTTAGCATAGTGACAGCAGGTAGACAGCTTGGCAGCATGCTGTATCCTCCAGAGAATAGGAAAAGAAACAATGTGAGAGATGATCTTCCCCACACGTGTTCCTAAAGTCACATCAGACATGCCATTTAAGTTCAACTTGCCTTGTTCTAAGCAAGTACAGCAGGAAGAGGATCATGTTGTTAAAGATTTAAGGAAGCAAGGCATCCCATCCATGTCTCCAAAACAAAGGAAAGCCCCAAGCGAAGATGTAAAGCATGAAGCTCCTGGCTTGAAGAGTATACAAGCATAAGTACAAAGCACGTGCATACACACACAAACACACAACAACAGACACAAATAATTACACTGGGCTGAATCCTGCTGATGATGAGCCAGCATACATACAATACAGACAGTATTTTCTATCATCTGGCTTAACAGCCCTGAAGATTTCTCTATAGCATTGAATGGATAAGGTTTCAGAAACAACGATGCATTCTTAAGGATCCAGGACTTGGGGTTAAAGTAGTTTCAGTTTTTGTTTTGTTTCATTTTGCTTTGTTGTGGTACTGGGTATTGAACCCAGAGTCTTGAACATGCTACTTAAGTGGTCTACCACATATGTATAGCCGTGTCTCATTTAGTAGTTTTTCATTTTGATATAAGACCTCTCTGTATTGCCCAGGCTGACCGTAAGCTCAATGTGGAGCCCAAATGGCTCTTGTATTTTCTGATCTTCCAACCTCAACCTCCTGAGTAGCTGTGAGTACGGGCCTGTGTCAACAGGCTGAGCCTGAAGTGAAGTTTAACATGTCAAGGGCAGGTCAAGTGGTTCTGTATACATTACATGCAATTGGAGAAATCTGAGTACTCTCTGGGATAAGCAATGGGGTAATACAATGATAAGAATAAAAAAATATATGTAATATACCATTTAGCTTATCAAAGATACATCATGACCATGCACACTTCCCTACTCAACTGGAGTCTTGAAAATCCATAGGTTCCACAGGCTACTTTGGGCTTAAAATCAATACACAGAACAAGTTATATAATTGGTACAGAAATTAAATGTCCTGAGTGGATCAGTAAAAAGGAGATAGATACGAGGATAGCATCTAGAATTGGGAAGCAAATTGAGCTTAGAGACTGAAGTTCACAATCTGGCAGCTGAAAGGGCTTAATATACTCTACAGGCCATTTGGAGATGGGACACCTGAGAAGAGAGACTGGACTCAAGAGCTTTGGGGGTTGAAACTCTGAGTGTGCCTCATTCCCCCCCCCCCCAGTTTTCTTTATAAAATGTCAAAAACTAAAAATTAGAAAGAAGATTTTAATTTTGTCCCAAAATTTATATACTGAATATATGATATACACAGAATGAATGATATTGGTTAGTGATTACAGGAAGTAGTAACAATCCAAGGATAAAAAGAGTTAAGACTTACTCTTGTAAAAAAAAAAAAAAAAAAAAAAAGATGACCTGGGGTATGTAAATAATGAGAACAAATGTGGCAATATACAGGGGATCTTAGAACATTTAAAGTCTAACACATTACAAAAAGAGCTCAATACCGATAAATGTAGAATAATACATTTTATGGAGCTTTATCATATTCTGTACGTTGGTGTGGATCATAAAATATGAGGAATAAAAAAGTAGGGGAGTAGAAAGATAAGTGTGTGCACATTATTTATGAGGGATGGAGATTGAAATGAATGAGAAGAAGAACAGGTAGACAATGTCTTGAATAATGATAACTTTGATAAGTAGTTATCAGCCAAATCTGTGTGCTTCATAAAATATTAGGAAGAGCGAGAAGCAGAAGAGTCAAGAGACAGGTCTCCTCAGAATGAGATACAGAATGAAGGAAGAGAGGAATCCAGGGAAATGCACGGAATAATGATGAATTTTATGAGTCTTTCACTCACTGCCCTGGATCCTTCATAAATATAAGCCATATAGAAAATAAAAGAGCAACAAAAAGAAGAGACAGATCTGTGCCTGTCATAAAATACGAGACAATAATGCCAACCAGGCTTGACAAAATAAAAACAAAAATAATTGAGTCTAGTACAACTATGGAAAGACACAATATCTAGATTAATGTGGGCAAATAAAACAAGGGAGTGCAAAATTGTTTTACCTAAAGAGAGTCAGCAAGAACAAGCTAGGCATTATTGTGGCAAATCCCTCAACAGAGTTAACTGATGGAAGATTGGCAAGTTCACAAGTCAGGTATGTGTGCCCCCAAGATGACCAAAAATATTTTGGGGTGCAGGAAGAAATGTACAACCAACTTCTTTTTTTTTTAATTAGATATTTTCTTTATTTACATTTCAAATGCTATCCCGAAAGTTCCCTATACCCTACCCCCGCCCTGCTCCCCTACCCACCCACTCCCACTTTTTGGCCCTGACATTCCCCTGTACTGGGGCATATAAAGTTTGCAAGACTTGGGGCCTCTCTTCCCAATGATGGCCGACTAGGCCATCATCTGCTACATATGCAGCTAGAGACACAAGATCAGGGGTACTGGTTAGTTCATGTTGTTGTTCCACCTATAGGGTTGCAGACCCCTTCAGCTCCTTGGGTACTTTCTCTAGCTCCTCTATTGGGGGCCCTGTGTTCCATCCAATAGATGACTGTGAGCATCCACTTCTGTATTTGCCAGGCACTGGCATAGCCTCACAGAAGACAGCTATATCAGGGTCCTTTCAGCAAAATCTTGCTGGCATATGCAATAGTATCTGGATTTGGTTGCTGATGATGGGATGGATCCCCGGGTGGGGTAGTCTCTGGATGGTCCATCCATTTAACTTCACTCCAAATTTTGTTTCTGTAACTCCTTTCATGGGTATTTTGTTCCCTATTCTAAGGAGGAATGAAGTATCCACAAGTTGGTCTTCCTTCTTCTTGGTTTTCTTGTGTTTTATAAATTGTATCTTGGGTATTCTAAGTTTCTGGACTAATATCCACTTACCAGTGAGTGCAAATCTAGTGACTTCTTTTGTGATTGGGTTACCTCGCTCAGGATGATATCCTCCAGATACATCCATTTGCCCAAGAATTTCATAAATTCATTGTTTTTAATAGCTGAGCAGTACTCCATTGTGTAAATGTACCATATTTTCTGTATCTATTCCTCTGTTGAGGGACATCTCGGTTCTTTCCAGCTTATGGCTATTATAAATAAGGCTGCTATGAACATAGTGGAGCATTTGTCCTTATTACCAGTTGGAACATCTTCTGGGTATATGCCCAGGAGTGGTACTGCTGGATCTTCCAGTAGTACTATGTCTGATTTTCTAAGGAACCACCAGACTGATTTCCAGAGTGGTTGTACAAGCTTGCAGTCTCACCAGCAATGGAGGAGTGTTCCTCTTTCTCCACATCCTCACCAGAATCTGCTGTCACTTGAATTTTTGATCTTAGCCATTCTGACTGGTGTGAGGTGGAATCTCAGGGTTGTTTTGATTTGCATTTCCCTGGTGATTAAGGATGTTGAACATTTTTTCAGGCGTTTCTCAGCCATTCGATATTCCTCAGTTGAGAATTCTTTGTTTAGTTCTATACCCCATTTTTAATGGGGTTATTTGAATTTCTGGAATCCAGCTTCTTGAACTCTTTATATTTATTGGATATTAGTTCCCTATCAGATTTAGGATTGGTAAAAATGCTTTCCCGATTTGGTGGTAGCCTTTTTGTCTTGTTGACAATGTCTTTTGCCTTATAGAAGCTTTGTAATTTTATGAGGTCCCATTTGTCAATTCTTGATTTTACAGCACAAGACATTGCTGTTCTGTTTAGGAATATTTCCCCTGTGCCCATTTTTTCGAGGCTTTTCCCCACTTCCTCCTGTATCAATTTCAGTGTCTCTGTTTTTATGTGGAGGTCTTTGATCCACTTAGACTTGAGCTTTGTACAGGAGATAAGAGTGGATCAATTTGCATTTGTCTACATGATGACCGCCACTTGTGCCAGCACCATTTGTTGAAAATGCTGTCATTTTTTCCACTGGATGGTTTTAGCTCCCTTGTCAAAGATCAAGTGACCATAGGTGTGTGGATTCATTCCTGGGTCTTCAATTCTATCCCATTGATCTACCTGTCTGTCACTGTACCAGTACCATGCAGTTTTTATCACAATTGCTCTGTAGTACAGCTTAAGGTCAGGCATGGTGATACTACCAGAGGTTCTTTTTTTGTTGAGAATGGTTTTTGCTATCCTAGATTTTTTATTATTCCAGATGAATTTGCAAATGGCCCTTTCTAACTCAGTGAAGAAACTGAGTTGGAATTTTGATGGGGATTGCATTGAATCTGTAGATTTCTTTAGGCAGATTAGCCATTTTGACTATAAAACCAACTTCTAAATGAGTTGTCTCTGCACAGTCTCTCCTCAGGCCCCTGGCTCTAGTTTGTAAGTAGTTGGTAAGAGAGTTTTCAAAATTCTCTTCAACTTAACCTCTGTTTATCTTATCAAATATTTTGTGTAGATTTTGAAACTCTTACTACAGGGACTGCAGTGCTCACTCACTGCTTTCATAGAGCTCAGAGGTCACATTGCCAGTATGTGCATGGCTGCTAACAACTGCCTATAGCCTTGGGAACAGAGTATCTGATGCCTTATTCTGGGTTTAGTGGGCCCTGTACCCATGTGTTTCATTTAAATACATTTAGGGTAAATTCTGATACAAATAAAAAATAATACATCCCAGCTTGCTCCGGCCACATTTGCTCCAGCCTATAGGTTTTTGTTTTTGTATTGTTTTTTTTTTTATTTGTTTCTTATTACAGATAGTTGTGAGCTACCATGTGGTTGCTGGGATTTGAACTCATGGCTTCTGGAAGAACAGTCGGTGCTCTTAACAGCTGAACCATCTCACCAGCCCCTTAATATATCCTAAAATACATGAAACAAGCTGTTACTTCATAAATGGGGAAATTTTCTTTATTTTCCTTCTTTTTACATTAGGTTTGGAACCAGAAATCTGATTTGTCAACAATAGTTCAAAATCTAGAACTCTAAGACTGTGGGTGTCTTTTGTATTAGAACAACTAAGAAGTGAGAGTGATTGAGAAAACTCAGATGTGGACATCGAGCTGTCAGTGTTCAATTTAAAGGTCAATGATCTGTACTACAGAATTAGAAGTCTTGGTCTGAGCACTCAGAATATGCATAAATGCTGATAGTAGTAATTATATTATTTTAATTTGTACAATATTTAATGTCTTATAATTCATATTAAGGAATGTCCTAAGAGAACTCAGAATAAGTCCTATCAGCTTCACTTAAAACCAGTTTCTCAAACCGCAATAGGTTTACTGTCTAAAATAAATTTACATTGATACCTGTCGGTGGTTTATTTGGAGATGCTTTGATTCTGTAGTTGTTTTTCTGTTACTATTAACCTTCAGATATGTGCCTTGAATGATAATTATGTTGAAAAATATAAAATCCCAGGGTAAAATTATTAGGGTTAATCAGGAAATCTGTGTTGGTGAAAAAAAAAAAAACATGGCCCACCTGAATTGAAGATTTATCTTTCCAGAACATTCTGAATGAACCCTCTGTAATTTTTTAAAAAGGATAATATTAAAGGATTTAGCCGATTTTTCCTTAGCCTTACCTGTTTGAGCCACAAAATTCATAAATGAAAGCTCAGAACTGCCAAAGCTAAGACTGGAGTCTAAGGAAAACTCTCCCCTCCCTACACACAGTTCAAATGAATGACAAACCAGTGGAAAATCCTTGCTTTGAATCTATTCCATGGCCTTCTTGCCATATTACATACGCCTAAAATGGGTTACAATTTGTCTGACAATTTAGAGCTGAAAACAATGGTCACTTTCCTGGACTGTGCCCTTTAACAACAGACCTATTGAACTAGAATGAAATATCTTTTTAGCAAAGATGAAGTTTATTTAAAACAGAAATGGTCATAAATGTTTTATTTAAATTAGAGAAGGGAAACATACTATTGTTATTGAACACTATATCTTCATTGTAGATTTCAAATTCATCCAACTAAGAGATGGGGTGCGGGCTCAACAGATAAAATGCTTTAACAGGCAAGCTGAGTTGAGATCCACAGAATCCACATAAAGCTAGACATAATAGCACATGTCTATAATCTCAGTGCCCTTATAACAAATGGCAAATAGATACAGGAGAATCTCCAGAAGCTAGCAGGCCAGCTAGTCTGATGGATACAGCATCCAACAACAGGAAACCCTGTCTTAAACAAGTTGTAAGAAAAAGACCAATTCCCAAGATTATACTTGGGTTTCTAGATGCAAGCACGACACACAGCATATACAAACACCCAACTAAGTTTGCTCGCTTGGTTCTATTTTCTAGACAAAATAGTTTGGCAGTATATATAAAGAGCTTTAATATTTTTGTATGGGTAGATGAATAGAAGATATACACAAAAACTATTTTGCAGTTAAATGTGGTTAAAAGGCAAAAATGAAGAAGGATATAGGTGATCAACAGGAGCTTTGGGCATATATAGAATGTATTTTTATATTAACTAATGTAATTCATTTTATTTTGACAAAAAGTATAATTGAACAGAAAGAACACTCAAGGAAATAAGTTCAGCAAAGAAAAAACAAAAGAAGAAACATCATGTCTAAAAATAAAAGTCAGCTTAAACTAGTCATGGAATATTGCTTTAAGGATAGATTATGTAGTAACAAAAGTATATATTCTCAAAGCATCAGATAATATTGCTAGCATAATATTAACTTAAAAATGTTAGAATTGTGAATGATGCCTAATATGATCCCAATGTTGATACATTAAAAAAATACCATCCCCAAAACATTATTAAGAGGTTTTTCTAGTTGGTTTAATTGTTTTTTTTTAATTAGGCTTGAATGTTTTCAAGAGTTTCTATGACTTGACCCTAGTGTTTAATTTTATTGTGCTTCTCTGACTGTTTTTGCCCTTTTGTTGCAGGCGTGCTTGTGTGATTCGAGGCCAAGTGGTGGCTGTAGATGGAACCCCGCTTGTGGGAGTCAATGTCAGTTTCTTGCATCACAGTGACTATGGCTTTACCATCAGTCGGCAAGATGGAAGGTATGCCTGTTGCTTCTGATCATTGTGGGAGGAAAGTACTGACCTTTAGCTATAGGTAAAACCAGGACTCACACAATGTGACAAGGGTAGTAAACCTATCTTCCCTTCAGTTGTATCTGCAAAGGGAAATAGCAACATTTATTTCCTCTATTTCCAATTTAAGTCAAACCAAATTTCTACCATTACACTATCATTTTCAAGCCCTCTTGAAACACTGACCATGTGGTCATCTAATCCCATTTATAAATCTAACATAAAAGGTCAGTGAGATGGTGCCAAAAAATAAATGTCAAAACACAGAATAACATAGGCAGTTCTTCCCTGATAAGCATAAAAACATTTCAGATATTTGAGAAATGACCCTGTAAAATGGTTTCCTCTAAAAATTCAAAATTCAGTCACGTTAACTAAGGGCTTTTAAAATGTGGTTTTCCTACTCTTTGAAATATAGTGCAGGGATAGAAGGGTGGACTGGCATGCACAGGGCCTGGGTTTGATCCCTAGCATCACAAAAACAAAGTCCCCTCCTAAATTACCTATTTCTTCAGTGATTGCAACTGATTGACAAGCATGGCCAGCCCATGTAACTATACAACAACCAGAAAGTGCTTTCTCAGGGTTCTCTAAGACCTGGGAAGCAGGACCTCAGAGATAAGCCTTTCCACTATAGAAAAGTATTTGCTCCCCAAAACATTTTTCTTGCTGTCATTTAGATAGACACTTGTTCAGAATCATTGAGTCAATAGACCCATGAGTCTGTCTTGAAGGTAGCTATTTATGACTCTCAGGAACACTATAATAATAGCCTTGGGGTGCCCTAGTCTCCAGGTGGCTACCCTCAAAGTGTCCTACTCATAACAAACCACTTCAGTACTCACAAAAGACCTGTTGGCACAGAGCTTTATCACAGTATGAGAGACTATCTTATTTCAAGAACCTACAATCAAACCTTATTAGTTCTACCCACTTCAGAAATGCTAATTGTTCAACTTGAGTTGCGCTAAATTTATTTTCTCAACTGCCTGTCAAGAAAATGTGTGTAAAATTAAAGACTATAAAGAGGAGGTTTTTAACCTACTTAAGACAAGAAACTGGTTTTAGAGAATTTAGAAATGTTACTAGCCAACCATCTTGTTATTAAAACAAGCTTCACAAAGATGATAGGAAAACAAAATTTCCTGTCAAATATTCCATAATTATAACTCTCTGTTGATTAAAGTGGACCTTTCTCTCAGTTGGATTGAATGACAGGATTTTGGATGTTTACTCACCAATAACTGATATACATAACAACTTTCTGCCTTCCCAATATCTGGAACCATATATATTAACCGAGAAAAGAATGATTTCTTTGACTTCTTATGACCTATTACAGAGGCTTAATGAGGCCTTAGTTTGGGTCAATGCTTCATTTTATTTTTGTAAAAGAACCAAAAATAATTTTACTGTCTAAAAAGTCTAGAAGCTTCTATTTCTAGATTAAAAAAATATTTAAAAGATTAATTTTGTTGCAATTTTTGCACTTTGTATTTTAAATGCCAAGACCCTCCACTGAGGAGCATTCTGTGAAAACAGGTTTTTGTAAATGGGAAGTCTCTTGCAATGACATTCTTTGCAGGATCCATAAAGAGTATATACATTCAAAATACATGCTCCAAATGCCACCCAGACTATCCTACTAGCAATTTTCAGACATAAAGTGACCATGATGAAGTTTTTCTTTTCTGTGTCTGCTTGTTGCTCAGAGTAAGTGCCTTTCAAAAGTATAATACTGCATGAAAATACACCCAAAAATAAAGACATTAGAAAGGCTGATATTTACTAGTAGATATAGTGTGGAATGCAAGGTGCTGCAAAGGGACCTCTATCTCCAGGTATCAGACCTATGAGTCTGCTGCTGTGATTGCAATTCTTACCAGCAGTAGAGATTTACCTTGGGTTAGTTTACCTCTACAAGCTCATGCCAAATGTCACAATGTTTGTCAACTAGACATTATTTATCTCCATATTAATCACTTGCTAATTGACAAACACTTTTCTAGACACACAGAACATACAGAGTAGGAGACAAAAACAGTATTAAAAAAAAAACAAAAGGAAGCATAGTGATAGAAGTCAAAGGTTAGGTTCACAGATAGAAAAAGGCAAGAATAGTGGATAATAGAAGTCAAGTCTCAGAAGACACAAACGTGTATTAGAGTTGCCTATGTGCCAAATATGTTTTCATTAACATCATCTTCACCTTCACAACAACCCTATGGGTCACCACTATTTATATCTTCCCTTTTTGGCAGAGGACAAAACTTACTCAGATTAACAAACACAGCTGATCAGGCCAGAGTTGAAGACTTCAAATCAAGGATTTTTCCTCTTTTCTTCTCTTGTTTACCACCTTCAGTTTAGACAAGTAACTCGGTCAGTACAGGGTTAAAGAAATTTTATAAGTACTTCAGCTAACAGCAAACAAAATAGGTGAAATGATGATGTTCTTAGAAGATTCCTGGAAAACATTGTTTCAGGAACTTTCTTTTCAAGATTGGAAGATATGGAAAGTTCCCTCTAATTCACTCCAGTTGATGGATATCATAAGGCATCGTGGAGGTTTCAATAATTTCCATCTATGAACAGGACTGGTTTAACTTCTTACAGATTGACTAAAATCTATAAACAAATAACCCCTTTTGAAGATTTTGTACTTGCTACCATATAACAGAAAAAAACATATTCTTAATAATCGATATAAATGAAACGGATTTGTAATAGAAAAAAATCCCAAAGAATAAATCACTCAGAGGGTACTATGTTTGGCATTGCAATGGTTGACATGAATTTAAGACATAGATCCACCTTCCACTTTCATGACAAGGAATAAGTCCAGCAATATTTCCTATGTATAACCAGGTGGAGAGAAGAGAAGCATGTAAGTCAATGTTTTCTAAGAAGGTAGAAAAAAAACAGAACATGTACATATTCAGAGAGCAATATCTATCCTTATTCATATATATGTGTGTGTGTATATACATATAAATATGTGTGTTTGCGTGCATACATATATATATATAGTATATATTCCCATACATATATATAAATGTGTGTGTTTGTCTCATTATACAGCAATAATATATTCATTTACAGAAGTAGCTATAGATATAGATCTTTTAGAAAACTAACTCAGACACAAAGTTAATATTATAGAGTTGAGACTCAAATTCCATATATATATATATAT
>NC_034613.1:33843579-33896080 GCF_900095145.1 Mus pahari | reverse complement strand
TCAGCTCCTTGGGTAATTTCTCTAGCTCCTCCATTGGGGGCCCTGTGTTCCATCCTATAAAGGACAAGGCACATAGATTTGATCTATGTTGTTGTAGAGTCTGGTCATCTGATATCTATAGAATGGGTTCATATATTGAAAACTCAGGAACAATTTGTAGAGTACCCAGTCCATCATCTAGGAAATCTTGATTACTTGGTGTCAACTGGTTGAAGAACTTAACTTTATCAGCTAAATGTCTCCATGTCAAGATCTAAGATTTGTATTTGGTTGAGTAACCAAGTTGCATAGCTTAGCCAAATTGAAACGTAACACTAACTACCATTAGAAATCTAAAGGCAGTCTCAAGAACTCAGATTTCAGTAACTCTTCATGGAAGTAATCAAAAGCTGCCCTACAATTTATTTGAATTGCAACAAAGAGAAATGTTCAGAAAATTTAGTAGAAGAATATAACTAAGTTGAGAAAAAATTTAACTTGTGCCAATTCCCAACTATATACTTGACACATAAATCTTTGTCTTATTTATAACAGTAGCTGTAAATATATCATATTGGATCCCTTATTAATAATATATAACTATATATAGTTCATAGACATGTAAAAACTAACCCAGACACAGAGTTAATACGATAAAAATGAGATTCAAACTCAAATGTGTTTGTAGAAAGAGACTAATCCCTAGATATTGCTTATTACTTGGATAATTTGCCTTTTGTGTGTTTATGTTTGTTGTTTTTAGTTGGTTGGTTGGTTGGTTTTTCAATAAATAAGCATTCAGGTTTTATGAAGTTAAGGCTCAGTATTTGTACAAAGCAAGCACATTTGACCAAGGACATGAAGTGAAATCTATGTAAAAGTTGATGTAAAGGAAAGATTTCTTGACAAACAGTATTGGACATTTCCCCTAACCCTTCTCTTAGATGACTCCTGTTATCATGAATTCAGCCTCTCTGTCTAAAGCATAAGCTGTTTGCTTTTACTTTTTAATTCAAACCAAGATCATTTCTTAAAATCCTCATTTTAGGAAAACATCTTAATATCATTGCTACTTCACTGAAAAGGCACAAATAAATATATGATTCTAACCATCCTTTGTTACTATCCATTATATTTCTCTGAAAAATTTCTTCAATAAGAGATGAATGGTATACTTGATTCATTAAGTCAATTTCCCTCTCAGGCTTTTGGCATTAAAGAAGAGTTATCCTGAAAGACCCTTTCTAATGTAGGGAAATGTTTACTTATATTGCTCTCATATGGACTTGCATTGCTTTGATTATTAAGGAGCATCATATTGTCTCTTATGCATTTTTAAAATGTAGTGATAATGATTTATCATTTCGTTACATTTTATTATATTTCAACTTTTTGAGTGCTTTCAAGTGCACTACCTCAAAGACATCGTTTTACTTAAAAAAAGTGAGGTAGAGCCATCAATGCAGAATGAAATGAAAGCTGAGGCTTTTATGCTCCCATACAATAGTCTTGTCATAGACCACTTCTATAGAGGGACAGAGTTGACTTACAGAAGAGATAATCTTCTTTTGTCAGAGACACCAGAGAGCTGGAGGCAGAGATAAGTATGGTGAGTTACCGATTTTCTTACAATAGGAAGCCAAAATCAGAAATCCTAAATATGGAATTCAAACATAATCAGGAACTAAAGAAGGTGGTTAGATGCAGGAGGTTCATGCATTGTTTAGTTCAATCAAATTTCTCTGAACACTTTTCCTGTCCTGGTATGTTTCACCCAAAGTTATCTCAGAGACACTGGCTGATTTCTGACACTGTATTTGTAGCCCTGAACAAGACATTTAACCTTTGACTCTTTTCATATATATACAGAAAAAGATAGACATAGATCAATAGATATATTAATAGAAGATAGATAGAAAATATATGGTCATATATGTAAATATACATATTATATATAGCTACTTATAGAACTTTTCAGGATAACTATGCATATTTAAAATACTGCAAAATATTAACTGGTCAAACAAGGAGAAGCAGTAATGTTAAATTTGGTTTTACAAAAATATGCATGAAATAAATTAGTTTAAGACAACTGTAGAATTGATATTTCAATTGTTGAATATCAAACACTGTTACAAAATTCCATATCAAAAGTCTACTTAATGATTAAAAAAGAAGTCATTCATGAAATGAATACCAAGTGAGTGGAGATTTACAAAACAGAACACAAAAATATATACAATTTCCCAAAATTAAAAAAAGAATGCTAGAATTAGCCTATTTATTTTAAATTTTAAATTTTATTTGGACTGTTCATATCATTCAGGGTGATGATCTTCTCCCTCCCCCACTCCTTCCCCTGCCTTCTCTTCTTCCTCCTCCTCTTCCTCCTTCTCTTCCTCCTGTTTTTTTTTTTTTCCTTTTTTAGCTTTGATCTCGTAGCCATTGGTGGTATCTCTGTAGTCTTAATCTTTGACCGATCACCTTTCCTGTCTGAAAAGAGAACACTCTGGTTGCCCTGGAATCAGTTTATTGTGGTGGAGAAAGTGATCATGCAGAGAATTGTAGCAGACGCACCATCCTGTGATATTTCCAACTTCATCAGCCCAAATCCTATTGTACTTCCTTCACCACTCACATCATTTGGAGGATCCTGTCCAGAAAGGGGAACAATTGTACCTGAGCTACAGGTGAGTATATTGGGCTTTGTGTGTACGAAGTTACAATCATGAAGATGTTTGACAATGTATTATGTTATGGTTAATTCTTTTTCTATCATTTCTGTTGCTCCTATAATATGGATTCCTTTGTTTTTCAAAAGAAGCATTTTGAATGAAGTCTTTCTAGAACATTATTGACTAAGAAAGATATAAGGGCACTATCTGTGGCCATGAAATAGCAAGGTAAACTAGCTCTCAAGAGAAATGTTCAGTTTTGATCAAATTAAAATGGTGCCCTAAAAATCATGGTGAGCTGGCTTAATGGTGATAATGCTATGGTCAGTGAGCTTGGACTGTTTCTGTTCTGAAATTGAAGCGGCTTAAAATCTATTTTTCTTCTATTGTGTAGGTTGTATTTGCTATCATTGTTCTTAGAAGTCATGAAAGTTCTTCTTGTATAGCTGTATTTAGTAAGGTAGTTTTCAAACCTGGAAAGGGAGTACTTTACACAATGTTGTTTTTTAGTATTTAAGTTTTATACTTAAGATCATAATAGTTTAGTATTCCTGAGAATTATTCTTTACTAAACATTCATTATTAAGCGACTCTGACAGACATAGTACCACTCATAGACAACATTAAAGAAATATTTTAATGATATTTAAAAGTAGATGTCACATAAATGGCTTATGGATCTAAAAATCAGCAAGCATAGACATCAAAGAGCTTAATGAGCATTCCATGATTGAATTGACTTTACTGCTATCACAACAGGCTCAAAGCTCTCTGTACTCCCACTGAGGAACAAGTCACACCAAAATAACCCTCTCTGGAAAAAGCCATCCATATTGTCAGCTGAGTTGGCTATTTCAATACTTCTCCTTAGGAAATAAGAAAAAAAAAAGCTGGAAAATAATGAATATATATATATATATATATATATATATATATATATATATGGCGCATTAATTCTTCCACAGATGTCATTAGAAAGTATGAAAGTATAAGTCTTTGTTTTGATTAACATAAACGTTTTCAAACTTAGAAATATTTCCTTTCTAAGGTAACAAATGTATTATCACAGACTACAGTTAGGATCTGAAGAAGTAGCCAGTGGACAATTTTCATATAAAACATATAGTGTAGAGAAGAAAATACTGAACAAAAAATATAGATGAGGGGCTAGAGTGACTCAGCAGTTAAGTACATTTGCTATTTTTCCTGAGGATTCAAGTTTGATTCCCAGTACCCATATTTTAAAGCTTACAACTGCATATCACTCCAGCATCATATAATCAGATGCCCTCTTCTGGCCTCCATGGGCATGTACACTCATGTGCACATACACATGCACAGACATGCACAGACACATGTCATTAAATATAAAACATCTTTTTTGAAAGGGTATACAAAAGAGTTTAGGTCCTTGGAAGTGGCAAAAATACCTCAAAGCTGGAAAAGTATGTAATACTTTGCATTTAAATCTCAGTTCTTTGGACCACTTTGCATGAAAGTATGAAGAAGCTGAAAGAGAAAAGAGAAGAGTAGTAATAAAACAGGAAATGAAAATATTTACACACTCCATGTCATGTTAAATATCCTGAATAAAATGGCCTCTTTAGCTATTTTATTTTGAAAAATAAAAATCATAGACTACAAGATCAGTTTTAGTTACCAGTTTTTGACATTTAGCTCCATCTGTAGTAATAAACAAATAAGTAATACCAATTAATTAACAAAGCCAAATGGCATTTTAACTCTGAAACCAATGTTTACTACAAGATTTACAGAGGAATTAGTGGGAATTATTTTCATTTTGGTCATGGAGCCAAATTGGAGAAAGTTATACCCAGCCATTTGTACATCTAGTCATAAAGAAAAATGTAAGAAAATTGTGATTAAAATTTTGACCTCCAGTTCATTCCAAGCTCCAAAGTAAACAAACTTGCTGACTTCAGTAAAGATTAACTCCAAAATCTTTGTCATTAAATATCACTTTCTGCTTTCTGCTTGTAAATATCAATACCTGCTTCTGCAGTCCTTCCTCTTAGAAACCTAGCCTAAATAAGCAATGGAATTGAGACATGTGGCATAATGCCAAGCAAGGACCTGTGTATGTATTTATAAGGAAGAAGACCCCTTAATAGAGCCTAGAGCACTACATTGCTTGACATTCGGCAGTGTTTCCTTTCCCAACTCTTGCTAAGCAATTTTTAGAACACTGTTGAAAGAATAAAATTGTTCTTAGCAGCAGAAGTTGAGAGCAATCTGTAGTGTTGGCTGTATTTCTCATTCTCATTCAGATTTTAATGGAAAATTCAAAACTTTTGGTCTCTCAGATTCATAAAAATCTGAGAACACATGGCTTGACATCAGTAGATCCCAGTATTCACTTTCTTTTGCTGTTTCTCAGACAACAAAGCAAGTGTTAGCTTACTCTACCTGTGACTGCTGGAGGGCTAATTTTTGTTGTTGTTTGTGTGTGTGTGTGTGTTTGTGTGTGTGTTTCAATTTTAGGTCGTACAGGAGGAAATCCCCATTCCATCCAGCTTCGTGAGGCTGAGTTACCTGAGCAGTAGAACACCTGGGTATAAAACTTTGCTACGGATCCTTTTGACACATTCAACAATTCCCGTGGGCATGATTAAAGTACACCTCACAGTTTCTGTGGAAGGGCGACTCACACAGAAGTGGTTTCCTGCTGCAATTAATCTGGTCTATACATTTGCTTGGAACAAGACTGACATCTATGGACAGAAGGTTTGGGGCCTGGCAGAAGCTTTGGGTATGTTGAAGTATTTCTATTTATTTCTATTTAAATAGCAGTATTATGCTTACAAAACAAAAAATATTAGATGTGTATCAATTTGAATTTGTAATATTTCTTGATCTTTCTTTCAGTTAAAGAATATAAGGTTTTCTTCTTAAAGTAAACACATACTTTGGACCTGATTAGAATTGTACTTTGATATATTTTGGGGGAAATATATTTTGGTTTCATGACAGTGGAATCCCACAGTATCTAACTACTAACTGCCTCCATTGTTGACTATTGCCTTCTAACTGCAGACTTTGGTGCTGTGTTCTGAAGGACTTTTTTTTTTAATTTGACATTTAGACTGTCATTTTAACTTAGAAACTACCAAATTCTAACTTATAGGCATTTTTACTTGTTATCACTTATGTCTAAGACGGTTAGACTCCTTTAACTTACTACTTCAGTATGTTAAATTAAATAACATCATCCAGATTTCCCACTCCTTTTGATTTTCTATAATCTTGAGACAGAGTATTGCCATATTGTCCAGAAGCCTAAGGACAGATTAGAAGCTGAATCTCTGTGGAGGAGCTGTTTGTTTACCATGCTATGTCTCCACAGAACTAAGCAACATTTCTTAGACTATAGTGTATCAAATTCCTCTCCTATACCAGAAGGAAATGAAAACCCTGGTGTCTTTTCTCTGCCTAGTTAAGATGCATATACTCGAGTCATGACATAATCTATGCTGGACTTTATTAAAATACAAGGAACATGGGCAGGTTTAAATGCCCTCAGTCCCTTCCTCAACAAGATGTCACTGTTTTCCCCAGTAGGAACTGGATAGTACTTAATTAGTGAGTTTACCTTAAACTTCAGTACTAACTACTTTCCCTCTCTCATGTCTTCATCTCCCAGTCTTGTATTCAGATTCCTGATGAAAGAATATCATATCAGCCAGTCAATATGTAGTATAGAAAAAACCCTTTAACTCAGAACTGGACCACAAGGCCAATTTACACAAAGGTCACTGGCCAGCCAACACTCAGTCTCTCTTGAGTATAGCAGTTATGCTAAAGGTATAGAGACTCCTTCTCTAGGTTCAGATTATCTTCCTGGTGGGTAGCCATCTGTCTCTAAGCTCTTTCTGATCTCCGTGTCAACATTTTCTCCCTTACTCCTATATGATGAGAAGGCCTCCCAGTGCTGCCCAGTACTGCCAGTCTGATAGTTAGATTTCTTCATATTTTCATTCAAATTCCTTGCAGTAACCATTTCCTGAATCTTTCTGTGAACCTAACTGAAATATACTCAAAGCCCTATAATTTCTGACCCCAGATTCTAGCCTATAGCTCTTGATTTCCTGGGCAGAATAAGCTAAAATTTCTTATACTTCTCTATATCTCTTTATCTTCAAATTTTTTAGGTACCTCCTTGGACCTCTGCTGGATTTAAAGATTAGTTTAGTTGTTGGTGTTACGATTGGTTATTATTTTCTTAAGCTGTAACGTGTACAAAATTATCAACATAAAGAGCTAACTACTATAATTTCTATTATTTCTTCACAAGATTTATGTGCATAAAGCTGAACCCAATTTAAAAAAATAACAGCTTTGTTGTGACATAATTTACATACCATAAAACCTTGCCTACAGGGAGTGCTCAGATAGTTCAGTCAATAGAGCATAAGACTCAATCATGGATTCTAGCCCAAATTTGCATGGATATTTTCTGCCCTTAGAGTCTTTGCCAGTGTAGCTACTATGTTACATGCACATCACTGGGTGGCAAAGAAGAGAGAGGCTATGTCTATACTCTGTTCTTCTCTATGAACTTCTGAATGATTAGCAGCCTAACATTCCCTAAAAACCTGAAAATACCACCAGTCTAGCACCAAGGCCCAGTTGGCTTCTCAGGAAGGAGAGCAAGTAAGAGAGTAGAAGAACCCTGCCTGGATTATAAGGCGGTAGAGAGTAGAACTGACCCTGGTTGTGGGAGATCTGGTCCTGCCTCTTGTCTCTTGTAAGGTGGCATCGGCAAGGGGGGATACTTTTCCCTCCCTTTGACCTCACCACTGGCAGTGAGTGAGAGAACTGGACCCAATAGGGTCATGAGAGCAGGAGAGCTGTCCCTGCTCCTCATCTGCTACAGCACGTAGGAGAGCAGGCCCTGCACCTCACCTGGCCAGCACAGTAGGGCTGACCCTGAAAGATAATAGTGCAGGCGAGCTCACTTCAAGGAGGTAAGCCTGGGAAAGCCATGCCTGCACCTTGCCTGGGCAGCACAGTACTGCTGACCCTGACTATGAGGCTTGCGGGTGAACTGGCCCTGAGGGCGTGAATGTGGGAAACTGAGATCTGCCTCTCATCTGCTGGGAGGTGGAGCAGTGAGAAAGACACCCTCTTCCCCTCCCTCATTCCTCCTCATCTATGGCAGGTGAGAGAGCTGGTCCTAGGTACCTGAGAGTGGGAAAGCTGCCCATATACCTGACCAGCTGCAACACTTGAGAGAGTAGGCCCTGTAACTTCGCCTGCACAGCAGGGTAGAGCTGGCCCTGGTTGCAGGCATTGCTGGTGAGCCTGCCCCAAGGGTGTGAGAGCTAAAGAGCTGCTGGGTTGACCAGCTCAGAGACATCTCAGGGATTTGAAGAGGCCTACCCCAAATCTATTCCACCATTGAACTGCTGGAGTACAGGAAGGATACAGTCCTACAGATACACAAACCTACAGAATCCAAGAGGAGTTCCAGCCCAGTGAGGTTCCAGTATCAATAGTATAGCAGAAGCCAGAGCAAAAAGTCATTGCAATGAACCTTTGCAAGCAAAGAAGTGTAGACAAAAAAACATACTATGGGATACACTGTGATACAATACAGTTTCCACAATGAGATTTTTTTTTCTTTGTTGAGGAGGAGGTTGCAAGGGTGGGGGGGACAGGTACAAGGGGAGAGAGATATGAGTGAGATTGGGGTGCATGATGGGAAATTCACACAAAAAAAAACAGTAAAAAGTTTTTTTTAAAAAAAACCTTACAATTATAGTAAGCAATTAGCACAATTCAAAATAGTATGCAACCACCCCCAATATCTAACTCCAGATCACTTTTGTCATTAGTGCACAAAGGCACTTCACACATAGTAGCAGTTACTCTTCGCACCTCTCTCTCTTCTGCTCCTGGAATCTATTAATCTCCTTTCTATCTTCCTATATTTCCTTAATTTGTGTATTTCAAAGCAATGGCTCCATACAGTAAGTAGCCTTTTGAGTTTGGCTTCTTTCACTTGGCGTAACATTGCAAGTGTTCAATTATGTAATCACATAGAGCTGTACTTCCACATTGTGACTGAACAATATTCTAATAGATAGATAGATAGATAGATAGATAGATAGATAGATAGATAGATAGATAGATAGATAGATAATAAGTTTGCCCCTTTATCAACTCAAAGACATTAGCACTGTTTTTACTTTCTGTCTGTTTGAGTAATATTCCTACAAATACTTGTACTCATGTCTTTATTCGAATACTTAATTTCAATTATTTTGCATATATACCTATATTTCTGGAAAGTATGGAAATACCATGTTTAAATTACTGAGAAACCCCAAACTATTTGTTCAGTGACTGTACAGCTTGTTTGTATGTGTACGTGTGTGTGCTGGTATACATGTGCACAAATGCATATGGAGGCCAGAGGTTAATGTGAATTGTCTTTTTTTAATCATTCCCTGCCTACCTTTTTTGAGATAATATCTGTCATAACAACATAGGACTCATTGATCTGGCTAGTCTGGCTGAACAGGAAGCCCCAGGGAAATAGCATGTGGTGGTTTGTATGTGTTTGGCCTAGAGAGTGGTGCTTTCCTCTTGGAGTAGGCGTGTAACTGTGGGCGTGGGCTTAAGACCCTCACCCTAGCTACCTGGAAGTCAGTCTTCCACTAGCAGCCTTCAGATGAAGATGTAGAACTCTCAGCTCCCTCTGCACCATGCCTGCCTGGATGCTGCCATGCTCTTACCTTGATGATAATGGACTGAACCTCTGAACCTGTAAGCCAGGCCCATGTAAATGTTGTCCTTTATAAGATTTGCCTTGGTCATGGTGTCTGTTCACAGCAGTAAAACTCTAATACACAGCACCAGGCTTTTCATGTGGGGTTAGAGGACTGAACTCAGGTCCTCAAGTGTACATAGTAAGCATTTCACTGCAGAAGTATTACTCTAGCCTCTGACTGTATCATTTTATCAACTTCATTTTATATATGAATCGCATTTCTTCTTCATACATATCTCAATAACTGAATATCTAAACTCTTCCTCTTTATTCTAGTTAATCATCCTCAATGACAGAACCACTAATACATTTATCTATAATTATGGAATCACATAAACAAAATATATAAGCAAAAATTAATATGGAGACTCTGATATTAACTTCTTTTAAATGTCCACCAGTGTGTGTCATTATGACTGTAAAATAACTACTTAAAATGCCACATGGAAGGCTTGAGAAAGAGGAAAAGGAAAGGAGAAATGGTTTCAATATAATCTCAAAATATTTTTAAAGGAAAAGAAAGTTAACAGTTATTGGTTTTTTTTGTAAGGCTAGTGATAATAATTAAAGCAAAAATTCATGAAAACCTTCAGAAATATCCAAAGTTTAAAGTAAAACAAAGATTCTTTATACATTTAAGAGTAAATTTTAGAGTAGGGAAAAATTGGCAAAGTTCCCAAACAAAAGGTCAAAATAATTGCACAAATAGTACCTAAGCTGAAATATAGATTACTTGCCTTGTAGGGAATGCTCCAGTAAGCCATGATTTAAGGGACTGGTGACTAAAGAGATGTTATTTACTATGTCCCCTTTATCTCTGTCTCACTATCTTAGCTTGAAAAGAAAACAGGTGATTGTTTACTTTCAGTGTTCACCGCATTTGAACACATTCTAAAAGTATGTGGTTTAGGAAAAGGTTAGTAAATAGGTAAAGAAAACAATGTTTCTTTATTGAAGAAAAACCTTAATTTGTGTTATATTTATAGATATAATCTATAACACATGTTTATATATATAACTTAAATATATATATATATATATGTATGTATATATATAACTTAAATAGATTCATGACTTATATTAGCCAGCTTTTTGTGTTTTCTTTTCCTTACAATAAATTTCATGTTTTAATTAAAATATAATTAGATTACTTTTCCTTCTCTCTTTTCTTCATCTAGTCTCTCCCAGCCACCTTCTCTCAAACCCCTGCCATGCCCCCCAACTCTCATGTTCATGGCCTCATTATCTTTAATTATTTCTGTGTAATCAAACAATAAATACACATACATACATGTATATATATATATATATATATATATATATATATATATGTGTGTGTGTATACAAATAAATATAATTTTTCTCATTTGCATGTATATGGTGTCAGGACTGACCACTCTGCATTGGATAATCAATAAGGGAACACATACCTGGGATAGATTAATTCTCTTCCCATCTTGGAGACAAACATAATTTTCTAATAATGGTAAAAAGCATTTGAAGAAGTGGTATAATGAAGTTATAAAGAAAGATGATGAACCCCTGAAAAAAAAACAAAGAAATTTTCAAGTAACAAATGTATTGAGATATAAGTATTAAACATGTAATCACTGGGGTGAAATGTTCACAAATATAATATGCTCTGAACAAACATTTACTTATGAACATAGCAAAATTTTATAATTAGTATACCAATAAGTGTAGAAATAGTTTTTAATCAGGTAGTAACTGCAATGTTATATAAGACATTGCTTAGATTGCTTTTAAATTCAGAAATCTTAATATAGATATTTGGCAACACAAAAAATAACTAACTGACTATAAAATATTCACCTGTTACATCTGCGAATGTTATGTTGCATGCTAAAAGAGAATTAAGATTAAAAGCAAACTTCAATTTGATGATTAGATTTGAATATGTGATTAAAGATTGTCCTACTTTGTTTAGGCCTTGAAAGTGAAAGAGGGAGTCAGATGGAGAGATCAGAGTTACAGGAAAATATAACTGTGTGACAGTGACACAGAGAGACAGATATGTAGTACTGGTCTTGAAGAGGAAGTATGAGAACCACAAAGCAAGAAATGTGAGTGGCCACTAAAAGCTGAGGATGACAAATATGGGATCTACCCCTAAAGTCAGTGGATGAATGACAAATATAGGATCTACCCCTAAAGTCAGTGGATGTTAGCTTAGTTCTGCTAACACCTTGGATTTTGCTCATTGAAACTCATTTGAGACTCATGAATACTTCAACTTTAAAAGGACAAATTTATTTTCTTTGAATCCTTTCAGCATGTGACATTTTTTTTGTAGTAGCAATAGGAAACTGAAGTAAGCTTTAGCCATTGTTCATAATGCTCTACTTATAGCAAGGAGTTTGATTAAGGCTATGGCCAAAAAGGACTTAACTCTTGTTCCTTCTCATACCAATTAACTGTCAATCTCTGGCCCAGCTATTTCAGAAAGATGGACCAAGAGGTGTCCAAATTTAAATAAGCTGAATTTGAAGTGGTGGAGAATATCTAAGTTGAAATGTCACATGGTTTGAAATGTGGAAATTGTGCTTCCCATGTAGCTCAGCGTTGGGGAATAGGTATTGTATCTAAGGATCAGAATGTCACAAAAGAAGAATAAAGTGTTATAAAGACAACCAAAATGGAAAGGGGAGTGTTTAACATCTTAGGCTATCCCATCATTTACTGCAATGAAACACACCTTGGCAACTGGGATAATAGTGAAAAAAATTACCAATAGGGGTTATATGAACTCCTTACTAATCAGCCACCAAACGCAGACACTAGTGCATATGCCAGCAAGATCTTGCTAAAAGGACACTGATATAGTGTGTCTCATATGAGGCTATGCCAGTGCCTGGCAAATATAGAAGTGGATGCCCACAGTCATCTATAGGATAGAACACAGAGACCCCAATGGAGGAACTAGAGAAATTACCCAAGGAACTGAAGGGGTCTGCAACCCTATAGGTGGAACAACAATATGAACTAACCAGTACCCCCAGAGCTCGTGTCTCTAACTGCATATGTAGCAGAAGATGGTCTAGTCAGCCATCATTGGGAAGAGAGGCCCCTTGGTCTTGCAAACTTTATATGCCCCATACAGGGGAACGCCAGGGCCAAGAAGTGGAAGTGGGTGGGCGGGCAGGGGAGCAGGGCAGGGGGAGGGTATAGGGGACATTCGGGATAGCATTTGAAATGTAAATGAAGAAAATATCTAATAAAATAATTTTTAAAAATTACCAATAGGGGTTATATGAACTCCTTACTTAAAAAAATATTTGTGAAAACTAATGAGATTGATAAATCCAAGCACAATATTGATCATGTGGAAGGAAAGTAAAATTCACCCTAACCTTCAGTACAAAAGCAGCAGTCACACGTTCATCCAGCTTAAAGACTTTTCGGTATGATTCATAGACAAGACCACCTTGCTGAAAACTGCCCATGATCATTTAAAAGGGTTTGGCCATAGTGCTTCATTCCCTGGTTCTAAAGCAAGTATACTGTTTAGAAATCGTTGTATTTTATTTCATTTCTTTCCCAACTCTATGGCTTACACAACAATATAAAAATCACTACTGTTAGGTTCATAGTGCTGTTAAAATTCTAGAGATGGCATATTAAATTTGACAAACTAGCTTGTTCAGGGCCTTTGATCTGCATCTATTATGTGAATTTTGTCAAAATAATTCCCTATGTCCGCCTGTATCTGCATATATTATCAATGTATAATAATGCATTCTGCCTGGTCTTCATTTTAATTAAATTAAATTGCTGCAGTTTAGAGCCCTGGAAGTTCAGAAAATCAGCCATCCGCCTTTAGTAGTACTGCCATAAACAATCCTATTTTTCTTCAAGGTTATTGGCAACAATGATTGCATAATTATTTAGTACAGTAGTTTGGCAAGAAAGAGTAGTGTTTCTGTGAGAACTAGACTTCCTAAAGGTTCACAATGCATAGGAGTCTGTCTAAATTGTGTTAGAGAGAAACTGGAGAACATTAATAGTAATAGGTGCTAAGCTATAGCTGCTTTGTGCACACAAAACATTCCTGAGAGTGATGCTTTAGTGTTCATAAATTTTCCTTCAGTAAAACCTAAACTAGCTGGGCAGTCATGAGAACAGGACCCACTGAATATTTTAATAATAAATAAGGAGTGCTTTACAATTTGCAAGGTACTTTTACATACATTATTTCATTTTAATCCATGTAGCACTCCTGCTTGGTTGGCATAACACTATTAATAAGATTCCAATATCCAGAGGAAGAGACAGAGGTTCAGAAAGAGACTAAAAGCCTGTGCTGAGCAGGAATTCCAACTCAGATGGACGCTGCATGTCTTTTTCTGCTGTCATTCTTGACCCACCTTAACAAGCACCCAATTTCTATGCCCCAGTGACTTCCTGTCAGGAAAGCTAGCAGAGATAATAATCTTTCATTTCTTTACACTCATGAATTCATAATTGTTAACTGAGAACAGAAGCGTGTTAGACCGTCAACTTTATAGGCACAGTGCCTAGGGTGTAAGTTTTTAAGGAACGATTACATGCTTGCAACCTCAAAGCAAAGCATGAAAAGAAAACCAGAAAAATCGCCACTAATAAATGTTACGTGAGTGTCTGCAAAACCAAGCATTATGCTTCTCAGAATGCTTCTCAGGTGCTAGTCAGGTTTTCACACTTAAATATAAGATGTTTAGTGCAGGGTATAAATCGTGTGCATTCTAATATGAGATAGAATCTCTAAAGTAAGAACTGAGAGCTTCCCAAAGCTTTGAAATGGCACTACTCTGGGAAGCAAGTATTATTGTCCGTTTCAGTCTGGACAAACTCATGGGTAGATTGTAAACCTCATTTCATGAGTCAAGCAGCATTTTTGGAATAGAATACAATTTAATGGATTGTACTAGAGCAAAAGTTATCAGAATAAAATAGAAAGTATCAAAATACGATGCTAGAAGAGAATAAATAGTGCATAGGGACATTTTATCTCACTGTGTGTATGTTACTTTATGTATGGTGACTCACAATCAACAAACTCTTTATTGTGGCATTCAGAAATGAAAGTTGGAGAGCCAATTGTAAGACAGGGTCTAGAGACAAAAATGTCATGATTTATCAAAGAATACAACAAACAAATCAGTCAAGTCAACATTTTTAACTATTATTGCCTTCCACTCCCTTCTACAAACTCAAATCAAGATACTACAGACCTTCAAGATGTGATGAGAAAATAATTTATCCTTCAAAACTAGATGCCTTGGGGAGTAAAAGGATATTTATTTTCTTTACAATATTGCATCCCCTTTAATAAAGCATGTTTTTAAAAGCCAATTTCCAAGATGAATCCCACTCTTAAAAGGCCTACCCAAACAAAACCATCTAAACAATGTGAAAGGATAACAACCTGTAGTTTTACCTTTTACTAGGTTAGGTTGGGAATGATTGTCATTCTTTATTTTTTTTTACTTTTTTTTATTATTATTTTCTTTATTTACATTTCAAATGCTATCCCGAAAGTTCCCTATACCCCCCCACCCCTGCTCCCCTACCCACCCACTCCCACTACTTGGCCCAGGCGTTCCCTTGTGCTGGGTCATATAAAGTTTGCAAGACCAAGGGGATTCTCTACAGTAGTCCCTCTGCTCTCATCTAGGGTTTCACTTTTCTTGGTTTCAGTTACCCAGTGAACTGAAGTCTGAAAATATTAAATGAAAATTTCTAGAAATAAATACTCCATGCAGTTTTAGACTGCATGCCATTCTGAGCAGCATAATGACATCTCTCCCCATTTCATCTTGCCGACACAAGAATAAATTCAGGCTAGTGAGATGGCTCAGCTAGTTTACTGCTTTACATGCAAGCCTGGTGACCTTACCTTAGTTCCATCCTTAGATGGCTCCAGGCACAGGAAAATGGAGAGAGCTGACCCCACAAAGCTGTCCTCTGACCTCCATGTCTTAAGTATGGCACATACATATACACAAACTCTCTACATACCTAACCATAATTTTGAAAAACAAGAAAAGAATCATCTTCGTGTCCAACATATCCATACTGTAGATACTAATGGGCTATTAGTGTCACATAGAAGAGTCTGTTATCAAATAAACTGCCATGCAATTGGAGCGTTAGTGTTCAATTAATGCCTAATTTACTTAATGACTCCAAAGCACAAGAACAGTTGTGTGAAACAGACACCACAGCATGAAACGTGGAAGGATGGATTAACTCTAATTATGTGTGTGACAATGCTGCAGGGCACATAGATAAAAATACCAACATAAATGTTTGCTACTGTCCACAGATTCAGGCTATCCACAGATGCTGTAAGAGGTCTTAGAACATGTTCCCCAAAAGTGAGAGAGTAGTAATATAATTTACAAGGTAGACATCTTCTCTTTGTCTCCTCCATCCAACATAAATTCCCTCATTAGAATCAACTCCTATTGGTTCACTCCTAATAATACAGATTTTCTTCTTATAACACTTACCAAAGCATATGTAAGTTTGTGTGTGCTATTTATTTTTCTTTCATATTTTTTCTTTCACTAGAATATATAAGCTGTGCCAGGAGGAATTCTGTTTTATTCTGTTTTATTCATTCCCATATCCCCAGTGTCCCATACAATGCCTGTCAACAGGAGGTACTCAATAAATATTGCACATTTGTTGAATGATTGAACAAACAAATGAATAAAGTGAGAAGTGACCCCTTAGTCTTGCCTATGTAGTGGAGCGATGCGACTCCACAGTAAGAGGCAGACTCAGGCACACAAAAGAACTCCCAAATATGTATATGATCCCAGAACGTCTCTCTGGTCTTTATGCAACTAGACTTGTACAAGGCATCTGGGAAACCATGTTACAACATTGCATTTCAGTATACAAGACCTATTATGAAACAGTTGAATAGCTCCTAGATGCCTTTTATATTTCTTCTACCCATCCAATTGCATATGTCCTAACATTATCATCCTTTTGTGAATAGATAAGGTATATATCCTAAAATATTAATACCACCCAAGTCAAATCCACTGAGTGGCTAAAAGAATAATGTATCATTATCAGGTTGAATTTACTTTTGGACCACAGTGATGGCTCAACATTGGGGAATCTATTGTTTTAACTCACTATCTTAGAACATTAAAGTAGGCTCCACCTAGCAGCTGACACAGAGAGTTAGACACCTACAGCCAAACAGTGGATGGAGCTTGGGGACTCTTATGGAAGAATAGAAGGAAGGATTACTGGAAGAATAGGAACTCCAAGGGAAAACCAAGAGTCAACTAACCTGGACCCTTTGGGCTCTCAGAAACTGAACCACCAACCAAAGAACATACACGGGCTGAACCTAGGCCTCTCCACTTATATGTAGCAGATGTGTAGCTTGGTCTTTATGTTGGTCCAGAACGACTGGAAAGGGAGCTATCCTGAAAACTTTTGCATGTATGTGGGATATGTTCTTCTTCTTGGACTGCCTTGTCTGACGTCAGTGGGAGAGGAAGCACCTAGGCTCACAGAGACTTGATGTGCCAGGGTAGAAGAATACCCAGGGGGCCCCACCCTCTCAGAGGAGAAGAGGAGGGGGATGGGTTAAGGATTGTGGGAGGGGGTAACTGGGAGGAAGGCAGTGAAGTGGATGTAAAGTGAATAAGTAAAAGAATTAAATTTAATTTAAAACAAAAGAAAACACTATGACTAATTTTGCAAATCCTGAAAAGGCACTCAATATAAACTCACTACCTGATAGAGACAGTCTTAATACATTAGGAATTATATATAAATAAAACATTTTAGGCTATCAGGCAGTGTGTCAAATCAAGTACTATAATAAATTACTAGAGAATAAGAAAAAAATACAACTCTGAGAGCACGTACTTGCTTATAGTAAATAAAATTTTAGCGGCATAGTTTTAGTCTGTTGTTACGGCCTTCCTTTGGTTCTGTGGGTATTTTGTGTCATTTTCTGGTTTTGCTCTATCATAGCTTTAATGAAATATTTATTGTTCAATTAAATGACTTCTCTTAAAGAAAACTGCGTTCATTTTCTTAGTTATGTTTGAATGTTTTCAAATTATTTCTAAATGTAGTTTGAGTTCATGAAGGTAACATATAAATTTTTTCCAGTGACTACCAGACTGCTTTTAATTATATATTACTTTCATAAGTGCAAGCATTATGAATTCTGAAGCCTTTGCCTGAAGCTAGTGAAAACCATCTGCTTAAACTTGTCCTATTTCACACATCACCTTCGCTGCACTGTATCTTTACCTTGGCTGCTTGCTGCCAATCCCTTATTCTTGCCACTATAGATGAATGGTACAGTCCTTACACTGGATCACAGGGATAGTGTGGCCCCTTAGTCTTCTTCAACTTATTTTCATTTATTTGTATTTCATGTGCATTAGTGTTTTGCCTGCCTGTATGCGTGTGCAAGGGTGTCAGATCCTCTGGTACTGGAATTACAAACCATTGTGATCTGCCATGTGGGTGCTGAGAATAGAACCTTGGTCCTCTAGAAGAAAAGCCAGTACTCTTAACCACTGAGTCATGTTTCCAGCCCCCCCCCCCCCTTTTGGCCTTCTTATAGTCCACATGTGGTAAAAAAAAAAAATAAAGTGATGATGCCCATATAGACTTAACATTAAGAGGGTTTTGTTTTGGTTTTTGTTTGTTCATTTTTAATGCCTCAGAGAGAACATTAAAAACTAGTCTTTCTGATTCAACCTTCTTTATAAGCCAGTGTAACATTTTCAAGAAGACTAACAATGAAGTCAGACATGTACCCCTGTGACCAGAAGATACAGCCCTCTGCAATAATGTGTATCATGACAACCAGTGACCTGTGCTTAGCAAATATTTGCTTATCGTCTCTGCATGAATGTGAAGCAAAGAATACAGAAAGACAGAACTCTAGATGGAATTAAGGGTGTCACAAAGGAGGGGATCACATGGATCAAAGAAAGTATTCTTCCATATTGGTCTTTTCAACTGCCTTTTTAGTATATTCACACCAACATGAGACCCTGTGCCAACCCCTGTGTCTAAAACATTTCTACAGTCCCTCTGAAATACTGTTGAATTATTGTTTTCTTTCTTATTATACTAGCTTTCCTAGTCTCACTTCAGAGTGCCAGAGGCTGAATCTGTGACTTATACAGCACTTGTTAATGATCAAATACTATAGGGAACAGGCCAGAAACTGGTCATGGTCCACTCTGTTTACTTAGCATGGCAACTGTCATGGTATTGAGCAGAATGTTGTGTCAAAGCTTAGCATTTTTAGCACTAGATCCAATATAAATCCCCTTTCCCTATATTTAATTATACAAAAGACTGGGGCTTTAGTGCATGGCAGTATGCTTCCATGAGAAGCTAAAGATTGGACTGCTGCTATATTTGCCATACTTGTATTTATTGCTTTTTGAGAGCAGTTCAGCATCATAGAGTGAAACTTTTCCTTCTCAGAAGCCAATTCTAAGTTCCAGGATTATGCTAAAGCAGGCTGCTGTCAGAAAGAAACCTTGCCTTGTTACTATGAGCAAGGAGTTGCACACAAAAATACACCAACACACAGCCATTCTCATTAAAGTCAGTTGGAATTTTGGACAAGTCTTAAGTATAAATTATAACTTTATTAGCTCATAGAGCTTTCTCGGGAGAAAGTAAATCTAATAAAAATTAGAAGGAACTTATTAAGTGGCTGCCTTGTTGCTATTTGCTGTGACTGGGGAGGGAAAAAAAGTAATATAATTGTGGGGTTTGCAGCCAATGCACTTTTTTGTTGTGGACTAGAGAGCAATTCAGAGAGCAGATAGGAGGAGGTAAAAAGAGTATGCATGTCTCATTACCATTGCATTGAGAACTGTTTAATTGATGCTTTATGTAAGCATTTCCTGCTGCCGAGTTAGGATGATCTTTAACTGTTACTGAGAGGAGAAAAGCAGGCTCCACGCCATCATCAGAGGTCACCAAGGTACACTGCTTATTTGCAAAACTGCACAATCACCTTCCGGAGAAGGGATTCTAGGGGAGCTTACCAGACTTACATTGTACAGAAGGCAGATCCCATAATTGCCAGGCATACTGTGGGGAATGAGATGATGGCTTTAAAGAAACTTGCAATTATTGCTGTTGTGGTTACTTATTTATCAAGACTTTTAAACATTGTCAAGAGAAGCAGAAACTATGTCACTGTATTTAACATTTTCTAACCACCTGATTTTTCCAACATGGGATGCATTGTAATATTTGGCTTGTTAGTTTGATCCTAAAGTTGAACTTTCCAAGTACCATGCAAAAGGAGTGAAAATTTGAGTCATACATCATTAATGCTAAATGGGGAATGAAAAGAATTATTTAATACATGTGTCTTTAATCCAGAAATAGTACTTGTATATTAAGACAACTAACCATCTAAATTGGTACATTTGTGTATATTTACAGTTTTCTAGGAAGACTATACATGATATTGTTCACAAGATTCACAAGTAAAAATATCATAACCCATAAAATCATAAGAAGGACCATTTGTATGTGGAGCAGAGACCGAAGGAAAGACCATCCAGAGACTGCCCCATCTAGGGATACATCCCATATACAGACACCAAACTGAGAGTATTGCAGACACCAAGAAGTTCTTGCTGACAGGAGCCTGAAATAGCTAGCTGTATCCTGAGAGGCTCTGCCAGAGCCTGACAAATACAGAGGAGGATGCTCACAGCCAACCATTGGACTGAGCATGGGATCCCCAATGGAGGAGTTAGAGTAAGGTTAGAAGGGTCTGAAGGGATTTGTAACCCCTAGAAAAAACAATAATACCAACCAACCAGACCCCCCAGAGCTTCCAAGAACTAAACCATCAACCAAAGTGTACACATGGAGGGATCCATGGGTCCAGCCACATATGTAGTAGATGATGGCCTTGTTGGACTTCAGTGGGAGGAAAGGCCCATGATCCTGAGAAGACTGGATGCCCTAGTGTAGGAGAATGCCATGTCAGGGATGCAGGAGTGGGTGGGTGTTTGGTTGATCACCCTCATAGAAGCAGGGGGTTTCTGTAGGAGAAATTGGGAAAGGGGATAACATTTGAAATGTAAATAAATAAAATATACACTAAAATGTTTACGTTGTGAAAAAAAAAAAAAAAAGAAGGACCATTTGTAATGTCCCTCTCCCAACTTGTGTACCAATGAAGAGCCCAACTCTCGGAGATGAAGAAGAACTTGTCTGGGACCCCAAAACTACTTAACAGCAGATCTGAAAGTCAATGGTTTTCTACACTTGATCTTAGCCAAAAGGAAGAGAAGTGATGATGGTTTTCTTTACTTAGTCTAAAATCAGCTGTTTGTGGTTGTTTTAGCCAGTTGAAGAATTATGATGAAGCCAGTATCAGGAAGCTTGTAGACAGCATTGATTAACAACACAAGTATAACCAGAGATAACCTTTGAAATTCCTTTTAGCTGAGAGATTTTACACATATCTTTATAAATAACAGAATTATACAAATAACCCTGAAATGATTTCCATTTAGATATTACCTTCATTTTATGATTAGTAATTGCCCTTGCCCACTGATTACTCTTGATAATGTTGTTTGGTTGAGACAAAAATTTACAAAAAGTGCTTTACAGAAATGTGGAGGTGACTCAGTAGGTAAAGTGCCTGTTGTTCATGCATGGGGACCTGACTTCAATCCCCAGAATCCATGTAAAAGCCATGTGTGGTGGCATGCATTTGTAATCCCAGAACAGAGGGGGGCATTAAAAAAAAGGATCCTGGGTTTTCTAGTCAGCCAGTTTAGCTGAACTGATGAGCTCCAGTTCACTGAGAAACCATTCTGACCAAAACTAAGGGTGTGGCTGCAAAATGGCATAGTTGGTAATGCTGGTTGTAGCCAAGCTTGATGGCCCGAGTTCGATAGATGGAAACCACGTGGTAGAAAGAGAAAAATGACTCTTTCATATCCTCTAAAGTCCACATACATTTTTGGAACAGTTACATGTAGATACAATCAGATAAACCAACAAGAAAATAATTAAACCAGCAAGTAAATAAAGATCATGTTTAAATTTGAAAATAATATGGTAGAGAGGTACTTATAAAGGCACACTTATATCAGTCTCTGGGCTCTACACATATGCAAACATATGCAAATATTTATTCACAACATACACAAAAAATTACTTCCCATGATATTTAACCGACAGATGGCTGATAGAAGTGCAGTAATATCAGAAATGCTTATATAATTTGTGATGTCCAGTGAAACAAAAATAAAAATGCATATTCCCATCCCTAAAACAATATAAAGGGTTTCAGAACCAATAGCAGAAAACTTAGTGTCAACTGTAGGGTCTTGCAAATCATAAGCCACACCCAGTGAAAAGTATTGTGATTCCCTACTCCTAAGCTTTATTGGATTGAGAGACCAAAAGAAATATAACCTGCAGCAGGGCTATGGTGGTGCATGCCTTCAATCTCAGCACTTGGGAGGCAGAGGCAGGCGGATTTCTGAGTTCGAGGCCAGCCTGGTCTACAAAGTGAGTTCCAGGACAGCCAGGGCTACACAGAGAAACCCTGTCTCGAAAAAACAAAAACAAAACAAAACAACAAAAACAAAACAAGAGAGAGAGAGAGAGAGAGAGAGAGAGAGAGAGAGAGAGAGAAGGAGAAAAAGAAAAAGAAATGTAACCTGCAACTTCAGATTAACCATGCATTTATAAAACTAGATACTAGTATTCTCGTAATCTTAAGGATGGTTTGACTTCTCTCCATATGGAATACACACACACACACACACACACACACACACACACAAGCAAATCAATTTGTTTTTCTGACTACACAATAATGGCAGTAACCAAAAATTGGTTAACATTCATTGTTTTCATTTAGGATTTGTTATTCTGCCATTGTTTTAAACATTTGTCTATTTATTCATTTTACCAGTTTTTATAACCAAATAGGAGAGGAAAAACTGAGCTCTCCAAAGTTATCTAAAGATCTACTAGAGGCTGATACTAGAAAGCAGTATCAGATGACAGACTAACTGGATCTATTTTTGCTGTCAGTGAGGCAAAAGCACCATTGGGATGAGCAGAGTAATAAGCCAGTATTCTCAGACCTAGAACATTTAGGTGCTGAATTTTGAAATTCAGAAGGCAGAAATCTGGGGTTCCAACAGGTTAGCAGGTTCACCAGCTGAGAAAATGGCTATGACTTGGTGTGCTTGGGCCATACATATTTCAGTAGGGCAAAGACTTCTAGGATACCACATTCTGTACTTCCCATTTTAGAGGCATACTAGGGTTCCACATTTAATGCACAACATCTGTGCTTCATAGGAGTTGAAGCCAAATGCTTGGGTGATATCCCATTGGTACTCTATATGCAAAAGTGAAGCATAATCCGCCCAAAGTAGGATTTACAGTTGCAGCACTCCAAGCAAACTCGGGCCACTCAGTAAAGTAAAGGCTGTTAGTACAGAAGATATATGAATGAACTAAATCAATTTTATTAGCGTCATATGTGCTCAAGTCTTGCATAAGTGTTTCGGTACTCCAAAGTCCATTTCCTGAATGCATTTTGCAATATAGAGAAGTGAAAAAACAGCCTTCTCCTGTACCTTTGTAAAAGTACTAAGGAATTATGTTCTGTGCATGGAATTTTCAGAGAGCCAATACCATTCAAAGCACAGTTCTGTATTATGCCAGGTAAAAGGTACTGCTATTAAATTCCACCCCAAAGCAGAAATCATTAGCTGATACAAGGATCACAGAATTATCAACCAATGTGAACATGAGCCAAATATTTTACAATTTTCTAATATGCTATTAACTCTTCTTTTGCAGTGTCTGTGGGATATGAATATGAGATGTGCCCTGAATTTATTCTCTGGGAACAAAGGACAGTCGTTTTGCAGGGCTTTGAGATGGATGCATCTAACCTTGGAGGCTGGTCCTTGAATAAGCATCATATTTTTAATCCTCAAAGTGGTGAGATCATTTTAAAACTTGTGTTAATACTAGTTTCCTAATCCTGTTTAGTATTCATTCGTTGTTGAAAATTTGGTGAAGTGTAAGAAAAAAGTCACCTAATTGATACATTTGCTGTGGGTACTATATACATTAATGTCAAGTTTGTTTTAGTGCTTCAGGCTCAGAACACGTATATCTCTTACCACATCTTCTTAGTAGGTGGTTGAAGCCTTGAGTAAATCTCAGTCATGAGAAAGAATCACATGTATCCACCCAGTTCACACTGATTTTTCTACTCTTGTCATGACAGCTTCATTCAAAGTCCTCTGCTTGCTCTCCCACTTCACTTGGAAACTGGTCCTTAGAATTTCTGTCCATATTTCCTATAAAAATCTTCTACTTGTAACTTTTCACCATAAATTTTTTTTAAAAAAATCATATTGCTCTCTCTCTAAACAGGCAGTTTCTAAAGGAACCTGTATTAGTACATATTCTTCAGGTTGCATTTCCAGAAGGCAAAAATAAGTATGTCTTTAGTTCAGCCATCCTTCTATTCTTCCTACATTTGTGTGATAAATATGAGTTATTTTGTGATGCCAAGAGCTGCATTTTATGATTCTGCCCATGATCTTACTTTGTACATGTAGTGAAAAACAGCTACATAGAAATTTTGATGAACAAAGAGAACCATATTTGCTCCACCAATAGAATGGCAAATCCTATCCTAGTCCCTGTGTGAGACCCAGGTAAACAAATCCATTACTATATGTCACCAGTACACCTCCCGCTTCCCCTTGAAGAAAGATGCTAAGTTCCATTTAAAAAAAAAAAAAAACATTACAGCAAATCTTCAAGCACAGACATAAAATGTCAACTTTTTTTTTCAGTTGTCAAAAGGAGAGCCACAGTTTTCAGAGTACAAAAACGAAAGGGCAGATGCCACTTATTAAATTATTAGGTTTTTTTTTGTTTTGATTTGAAAGAGTTTGACATTTTAAGCAACCGTTTCTTTTCCACTCACTTTTATTGGCGTATATGGATTGTCTCTTTCAAACGCCTGTCATTGACATTAAACACAAAGTGGGAAATGACCTCAATGGAACCAGCCCCCAGCTGCGTGCTCCCAGTCTTCCTATCATTTGCTTCACATTGATGCTGAAACTGAGGGGAGCCATTCAGAATGCTGGCTTTGGGAACCGCACATTGCTTACATTCCTAATTCACCCATAATTACTTCTTAGGTAATTAGGTATGAAGTTACTTCTGAGAATTTTGAACTGCTTTATTGAAGTATAATTTATACATCATAAAACTTACCCATTTTAAGTGCACACTTAAATGATTCTTAGTAAATTTCTACTTGGGCTGTGATCACCAAAACCCACATATGGAATATTTTATCACAACAAAATATCTCTTGCATTGCTAGCAGCCTCACTAAATATGCTCTCTGTTTCGACCTTTCTGATCATTTTTAATTAGAAGGAACCCTTACTATTTTGGATCATTTCTTCCCTCTCCTCCAAAGGACATTTGTTCACTGACCATCTCTTGTGTGGAAGCGTTGTGCCTCTCACCAAGAACTGGCTCCACATGTCAGGAAATAGAACTGAAGGCAGCCCTGGCAGTGCCTTTCAGCTTGACCTTGCATACAAATGCCTGTCTTAGGGTGTTTCTGAAGTCAAAAATCCCACCCACAAAGGCAGTTTCAGAAGCAAGAATGATAAATGCAAGGGAGCGAAGATCAGAACATGGAACACCGATTTAGAAAGCAATGTTCTTCCCCCTCAGGTCAGATGATCTTTTCTGACTGATTAGGGCAGTAACAATGTCTTTCCAAATTCTGCCACTCTGCTTCTCTCACGAAAAAGCCGAACTCTTTAGGCAGCCAGCCTTTTTGATCTGAGACAGATAGTAGATTAGAAACAAGAATCTCTCTTCCTCCAATTTCCTCTTGCTGGTTAAGAAGGCACCTATAATTAGATTGGATGTCTGCTGCCACTCTGGTTTCAGTTTTTCTCTGGCTCCCCAATCATTACACATTGGGTAGGTTCCAATAGGCACTGTATTCAGACTATTTGTCATTTCAGGGACCACAATTATATTTAACTGACAATTAACCACTGCTTTTGCAGAAACAGTTGTAAATGCTCATCCTGAGGTACATAGACAGCTTCTACTTTTATGGTGACAAGAACACTAGCAATGCATGGCTTTCAACAATGCTACGTCCAAATATACCCCTTGATGATTGAACAGAGTACATATTATAAAATTATTATTCATTACAGAGATTAACCATATATTTTCTAACATCCTCTAGTGTTTACTGGGAGTTAACTGTCAAAAAAAATTAGAACAATCCACAATACTAATTGTACATTATTATCTATCACAAATAACAAATTCCCTTAGCCTTCCAGAAAAGCCAGTGGTTTGTCAACAATTGGTTTTACTGGGAGAAGAAGTAAAGTGCCATTGATCACACTGGCATCTCTTCCATTTTGTGTTCATCCCCTCTCAGTCAGGTAGTTAGAGAAATATGTATTGTGTCTCTTGTTGGTCATAAGTCTGAAAAATGGTTTCTCCTTTGAAATCAGCATAAAGCACCACCCACTGGCTTCCAATGGGAATCTTATTTTTAAACTTGTTTGTAAGCTTCAGGAGTACTTTTGAGCAAGGTAGCAGAAAGGTAGGAGTATAATGTTTTTAAAATGTGCTTACTTTATAACAGTGTAAACTTGGGGGAGAAAAGGTATCACCTTCAGTGATATTTCATTGTCTACTAAGACAACCAATCCCAAAGAAGGTGGCCTTCATATAAATAATGTGTGTTGTCCCATTTCAAAACAAGCATGCATTGCAGAATAAACTAGAAAAGAAGCAGCAGTAATTGATCAAAATTTCCAGAAACATAAACAAAATATTTTCACAGCAACCCTTTGCAGAAGAATTGGTGTTAAATCATTGTTGCTAGATGGTATGGTCTGGTTCTGTGTAATGGAAGGTTAAACAGATTCTTGAAACAACGAAAACACCCTTCAAAATGATCTATTTTTCCAGGGCAATACAAAAGGGGTTTGCCCATTTTTGTTTTGATTGCTTCAGCTTTAAACAGAAATGGTAATTTCAGTACATGGGCACTTTAGTACCTTGCATGAAAGCAAGACATCAATTGTAGAGATGTAATCAGAAAGTACATTGCCTTATGCTTTATTTCCTTTAATCATTCTTCTTTTTTGATGGAGTACTGGGCTTTCTAATCGAAAAGGGGAGTTGTGGAATTGCAAGCTTAGAAGAATGGGTTAGAATAGCCATCTTTAGGTTTTAAATTGCTAGGAGCCTGGTAATAACATGTCATTTTGAGGGCAGTTGTTAACTATACCATTATATTGATATAAAAAATGGAGATCTACCTGTGAAAATAGATGTTAATAGTAAATCGTGTATTTCCAAGCCAATAATTGGAAAGATTTTTGAATAGTAGACCCTATCACGAATTGCTGAAGTACTGACATGCTAAACAGTGGTTTCCTCAATTACTAACGAATGTATCATACTCTCTCATTGGTCAGATATTCAGCTGACAATCATCAGTCGATTTCTTTTCAATGATGTTATGCAAATGTCATTACAGTTTCCATTACCTCCTCCCATTTCATCAAAATTGCAGTATTGACCACCCTACACTTAAATGGTTTTGAAGGGAAATAAAATTCGGTTCTATTAATCATATTGAAATAATTATTCTAAATCATCAGAAATGTCCTTACTAATAAAGTTATTAACAGTTTAATAAGAAGGTAGTGACCATAAAGTTATCCCACAGTTTTGTAATAAAAGATCAGTTTGGTGGAATGTAAACTTATAGCTACTCTTGTAAATCATGTGTTGAAAAGCTAGCTGGAGTCACCCTGGGAGGGAATACAAACATATTTAAATGTGAAATCCAAAGACCATATGATGGATGGAATTTCTAGTTCCTGAAATTCCCTTTATAGGAATATATTGGTGCCTTGACATGCATATTTTATGTTCTTATTTATTTGTACCAGCAATGTTCTGATCTCAGAATGATCAATAGTTTCTTATGTAGAGCTGGAAGTTGGAAGAGGACTGGAGAAGACATTTCAGGAAGCATTTAGGGAGAATAACAGATACAGATAGTGTGGGGATATAGATATCAAGGAACAAGAGAGGGAAAATAAAGGCATACAATATAACTGTATCAACTCATTTCTCAATCTGACACATTTCATACCTTCTCACAATATGGATGTTTCACCTGCCCTGACTCATTCTGGACTGACTTGTGATATTTAGCACAGCAGTACATGGTCCTTGGATTTTCTGCCCAGGCACAGCAGGTTTGCAAAATCATTGAGATTTGAAAAAGGAAACTACAAGAGACTCAAAGCCTATTTTCAGCATTTACTGAGTACTTTATAAAAACTTGGCCGTGGAGATTGGAACTAAAAATATAGAAAGGAGTAAGACAGAAGGCATGCCTTCAAGGAGTTCATTCATATTACAATGGGGAAGATAGAGAAGTGGGGGAAATGTATCATACAGTGTGGTGAGTGCTACAAAGGAGCTATGGAAAGCAAAGTACGGGCACACACAGAGGAGAGTGACCAATTATGCCTGGGTGGAGTATTAGGGAAGACATAAAGTGAGTTCTGAAGTTAGTTCTGTCAGACAAAGCTGAAGAAGGAATTCAGGATATGAGACAATAACACACAAAATCATAGCAGAAAGGAAGAGCGTGAAAGAAACTATACATTTTTGGTTATGACCAGATATGAGAAAATGTAATGAGAAAGAAAAAATTCTCACAGAATATAAGAAGGCCAACCAACACAGAATTTGTATGCCTTATCAATAATGAATACACTCTTTATTCCATGGTGGATAAGTACATATTGTAAGGTTTTAATAATCTCTGTGCCAGGAGTATGGACAATGGTTTGCAGATGAGGATACCTGAAGATCAGGAAAACTGAACTAAGGCAGTAATAGTAGGAACAGGGGGAAATTTTCAGTACATTTAAGGAGGTACTCTCAATGGGAATTACTAATTAGGCTTAGAGAATGAAATGAAGTGAAGAGGCATCATGATGACCAGATTTCCAAATTAGGTAACTATGTACCAGAGACAATGCACATGGGTCAGTTTTTAAAGAGAGAGGAAGGGAGGAGTTTGGTAGGAGATATAAAAATTACAATGAGCTCAGTTCTAACCCTTTTTTCATTTTGAGGTAGCTGTAGAGCTTCCAAGGCAAAAGGTCTAATAAGAAAGTATGTGTTGCAGGGCCCCCAATGAAGGAGTTAAAGAAAGGACCCAAGGAGCTGAAGGGGTTTGCAGCCACATAGGAGGAACAAAAGTATGAACTAACCAGTACCCATAGAGCTCCCAGGGACTAAACCACCAGTCAAAGAAAACACATGGTGGGACTTGTGGCTCCAGCTGTATATGTAGCAGAGGATGGCCTAGTCAGTCATCAAGGGGAGGAGAGGCCCTAGGTCCTGTGAAGGTTTTCTGCCCCAGTATAGGGGAATGCCAGGATCAGGAAACAGGAGTGGTTGGGTTGGTTGAGCAGGGAGAGTGGGGAGGGGAAAGAGGGCTTTCAAAGAGGAAACCAGGAAAGGGAATAACATTTGAAATGTAATAAAAGAATTACCTTTTTTTTTAAGTGTGTTTTGGGTTAAGACTCCAGACAGAAGAAAACTTTGGCTAACTTTGATGGGATCCAAAGTCGTGGGTAATTACCTGAACTGAATGGTTGAAAAACATTTTCATAAGTCAGTGTCTCTAGTTTTGGCAATGATGTAGTGTGATATGATCGACAGGCATAGAAAGTTCAAGTCTCTTTAGTATAGCTTTGAAGTGCAGTGTAGCAGTGGGATTTTTTTTCCTTCTCATGTAAGCACATTACCATCCTGATTGTGTCTTACTCAGGTCAGTGTTAAGATGAATGGAGATTCTCTTTTTCTGGACAAATTGCATCTTGAGTATAATTTGGAGTGAGGCAGATGAGAATGAGGCATCAAGAGAGCCAACCAAAAATGAAAAATTAGTCACACCAAATCTACAGGGCTGAATAAATGGGAGAGCATTGAAAGCTATCAAATACTTTATTATAGAGTTTGGAATCAGTATTACAGAGACTCTATGCATTTCCCCACTCCACAGAAAGACAAACTGAGGCAAAGTGTTATACCACTATTTGTTATAGTTATGCATTTAAATAAAATTAATAGTAATATGATTTACTCTCAGATTCTCCCATAAGGCCAAAGATCCCTCCTGTTTTGAACTCCGAAAGAACTTAACTTTTGGCAAGAGATTTGTTTAGCAAATACTTTTCTAATTTTTGTTCCTTCTTTTTTACTGTGTCTAGGAATTATTCATAAAGGAAATGGGGAAAATATGTTCATTTCCCAGCAGCCCCCAGTCATAGCTACCATAATGGGCAATGGACACCAAAGGAGTGTAGCCTGCACTAACTGCAATGGTCCAGCCCACAACAACAAACTCTTTGCTCCTGTCGCCTTAGCTTCTGGTCCTGATGGTAGTGTGTATGTTGGAGACTTCAATTTTGTAAGGCGAATATTTCCTTCAGGAAACTCTGTTAGCATTTTGGAACTAAGGTAAGTTTCTTCTTATCTCTATATTTGTTTATTTTTTTAAAAAAAAAAGAATAAGATCATGTGAAGAAACAAGTTATAGTCAACAAAAACACTTAGTTATTTTGGAGTAATTTCTCTCCTATTTGTTGTCCAATGAGAAGTGGTTAGTTCTGAAACCATATATATACAAATAACAAAAGTGGACTCAGAAAGTTGTATTTGTATATATGTGTGCATATACATACACACATTTATATGTACACATATGTAACAATAATAATAATGAAGACAGAGGTTATTAGCTTAAGAGTGGGAAGGAATATAAGATGGTTCCAGGGCAGGAAGCGAGGAAAGGCTGGAGGGAGGAAAGAAAAGAGGGAGAGTGATGTAATTCTATTCCAATTTTTAAAAGCCCCCAAATATATTTAAATTAAAAGATTGTTTTAAATAATGAAACTATAATTTAAAACTTATTTTTTCAAAACATAGAGGAAGAGGGGTAATCTTCAAATTGGTGATTTGCAGAGCGGGGAAATCTGGTCATCCCTGAATGTGAGGCTTCCCTGTCTGCATGAATTTTAGTACCTCCAAGCACTAGCATAAGTTGCTTAATGCTGGCCACTGTCAAGCTAATAAAGTTACTTGTTCCACTGTTGCTGGCAGCAGTATCACCAGATTTAAAGGTGCTTTCCTGCCTTTTGAAGTCATTTAATATAGAAGAACATTGAAGTCTGTTTTCTCATGGCATCACAGGGAAAGAAGGAGACACTTCTACCTTTGAAAGCATAACTCAGTGATGATTAAAGTGTCCATCTTTAGGTTTCTGTCCTCTGTTCTAAGTGTGTTCTTGAGAATACAAAGAATGTTAATACCTTTTGAAAGAATTTATACCATTTTGCTCTGCTATGTCCTGAAATTGCATCAAGATTCCAACTAAATCAACCAAGGCTTGATCAGCTTACTTCTTCCCTTTCTGTGGCTATAAGACAAACTATATGTCCTTTGGAGCTCACAAAAGAGAAAGCATATATTCCTATCCCATTAGGAATAAAGACAACTGCTTCACTCCTGAGAAAATTAGTAGAGCTTTCCTTCTAATCTGTTATGGCAGATTTATCCATGACACATGACTCTGGAAATTAAGGCTAAATTTCTCTATATTCCAAAGGATTTTGATGTCACCTTTTGAATTATTCCATACAATTTTTGCTTCAAGTAACACCACAGTGATGTCAAAAATAGTAACTGATGGAGACAACAAATTATAAAGCAAATGTAGGTACCCGCGTCTATTTAGATGCTTTGCATCCTTTTCATTTACCACTTATGTTCACTGTGGTGAATGTTTGAATTTACTTGGACATTCCTCGAAGGTTTTCACATTTCCATGCCTGCTTTGGAATCCGCCTCCCTTTTCTCAAACTGAGTTATTCTTTCACACCTAGTTTGGGAAATGTAGTCCCAAGCTACCATCCATTTTCCACATTAATTCACTCTAGTTTTAATACATTTCTTAATTATAATTGCAAATGCTGTCATATGGAAGAAAGCTGCTAAATCCCTTGGCTAATAAAAAATAGACTGTGAAGTTAAGACTTTGTAAAGACAAAGCACATCCAAAACGTCTACAGGGGTACTAATTCTTAGCACCTTAACCTGATCAAGTATTCATGGGCTTCACAATGTCAGAAATCTTGGAGATTTGTCATTTCTAGGAGTATATCTCTTTGGGCATCAGTAGAAAGTCAACAGGAAGTCTAAGATAGCTCCACACCTGGATTTGAAAACTACTTACAGAATATACTACATGGTTTGCATAATCGTAGGGGTGTTTTATTAACATGATGTCAAATGGATAGAAACACTGAGCAATTCATTCAACATATAGGCTGTCAGATAGTAAAAATCCTATTCTTACTGAGATGGTCTAGTTACTCCTATAAAATGCCTACAGTACAGAATAACTACATATCTTCTTCATTAAAAGAAAATTATTAAAGTCTATACAAACAAAACAAAAATTATATTAATAGAAGGAATTCCAAGCTGTATTTATTCCTTTCCTTTGTAATTTAAGTGTAAATTTACCTAAGGTGGAACAATTCACTCTCATCGATGAAATTCACAGTTAAGGATTCTCAACAATTCGCAAATTTGCATTTTAATACAAAGTACCCTGTAGCCTTCAAGACAAAGTCATTTAAAGTATAAAATATCTTGACATCTACATACAAAGTGATTTCTATTGGTGTAAAAAAATTCATTTCTGCTCCTTTGTCCAAAACCTGTATCATTTTGCATTCCAGTATTCACTCCACAACATGTTGTCACACATCGGTCTTCAAAGTGCAGAGGCATGAACATATATGAAGTCACACTCCCTGTTTTTCTTACTTAGCCTATCACTCTAGTTGGCTTTTTTGAGATATGATCCTACAAAATTTCTTAACAGTTTTGGTCTGACTCAGGTTTCTCTGAGAATCTACATCAAGCTAAGTACTCTTTCATAAAAAGAATATATCACCCAAAATTGTTCCCGTGGCTTAGCATGGCATCATTTTACCTCCTTTTTACCCTCCATGCTCCCACCAGCCTGTAATGAGTTGTGCTTAAGATTGCCTTTTAAATAAGAGACAGACTTATTGTGTCCTTCTCAAGTCTAAAACTCCTCTGATTGGCCATCACAGAAATAGGATAGCTAAATATACATTATCAAATAAGTCCCTATTTGACTATAGACAAAATCATCAAACCAGTTCATGTCAACACATGTTGTCATGTTTATACATAAACTAAAGTAGTTCTTATAGCAATCACCTTTTTATTCAAAATAGATTCTTCTCTCATATAATACATCCCCTCCCCCCATTCATCCTACCCACTAATCTACCTTCTCCAAATCCACTGACCCCCCCCTCCCCAATTTCCCCTTCAAGAAAGAGCAGGCCTGCAAGAGATGACAGCCAAACTGGACAAAACAAGATACAATAAGACAAGGTAAACACCCTCATATTGAGGCTGGACAAGGCAACCCAGTAGGAGAAGGAAGAGTCCCAAGAGCAAGCAAAAGAGTCAGAGAAACATACACTCCTACCTTTAAGAATCTCATAACACACCACTTTAAAGAGTCTATACTGATTAGTAGTTTATGTATATAAATTAAATCATTTGCTTATCATTGGTGCCTTTATATATTTGTTATTACTGTCCTAGATGTACATTTCTGGGAAGAAATAAGGTAATTTTATTAAGGCCTATCTAACTTTCAAACTAGAATGTTTATTAAATTCTACTATGCTTAAATAGAAACTTAATTTTATGCCAATTTTGGTGGTGGTGTTCAAGTCAGTTAATTCAATTTTTCCTACTTTAAATACATTAGTTATTTTAGCTCATTGGATATATTTTTTTCTTGGAAATTCAGACTGACATAGTGATTATGTTTATTATATTCAAAATTATGAATAGAGGAACAATGTCATGATCAAGTTATTATAGAAAGGGCAGAGAACTCTCCTATATCTTGACTCCCAGATTATACACTATATAATTTACTCTGTCTTCTACCATTTTATATGTAAAATTGAATCCAACTTTGCACTTCAAACATCTATTTACATGTCTCATACAGAGATCCATATATGGATCATTCTTAGCTCAGTATTTGATGACTTTGGGGGAAGACATGAAATTTATCCCGAATGGAAAACTCCTATATTTCCCACTCTTCCATCCTTTTATTCCATATTTGACCATACTTAATAATTCCAGATTACTCTTGGCTTTTCAAAGATTGGAAGACTATATAGTCTTCTAATCTTATTCCAGTCAATCTAAGCCATCCTCCTCTGGGCTTTCTTTTCTCTGATTTCAGTAATCACTTCATTTAATTGGTGCCCAGTCATCTCCCATGTCTGCTATAGCCATTCCTCATGAACTGAACAGGACAAGAAAGAAATGGTCAATGATACCTTTATTGTTAAAAATTTGCCAAGTAAAGCATTACTTATTATTTAAGTCTATAGTAGCCCTTTCCTGGTTTCCTGTAGAATTGGTCTACAAATATGATTCTTAATGCTTTCTTCTAATGAAAGTCTCAAGTAAGATAATAAAGAACTGAAGCTTACAAGATTATGTAACTCAAGTGTTTCAAAATCACATTTTCTGAAGACCTCTGAAGATATCAAATTTAAGATATAAAGTTTGAGTCTTGATTTCCCTGTGGAATTGCTTATTGTTTTAAATTGTGTGTGTGTGTGTGTGTGTGTGTGTGTGTGTGTGTGTGTAAAATGCACAAATACATATGTGCATATTTTATTAGTATAAAATTTATGTAACAGATTTGAGAATTTAATGTTTATTAGAAGAATCTATGAATATATCATATCCAGGATATGCTTCACATTTTGTCATTTATAATTTACCTAATAACTTTCAATAGATAGTTAAATACCTCTTCATCTTTAGATATATTTGTAAAAGAAATAGAGGGGGGAGAAAAAGAAGGAAATAAAGAAAAAAGAATCTTGCTTTATGATAAATTTAATCATGAAGTATCTCTTTATTAGCAGATTCTAGGATTTGAAGAATCATAGAAATAACTTCCTTCTATTGAAAGGTTTTCACAAGTATAAATTTAAGTGTCTGAGATTTCTGAGCTTTCTCTTCTTCACATACAATGTTCAACTATATCTCATCCATTATGACTGCTACTTTTCTCCTTTGATCTTGGTTAGCCTCAGGGTTGCATTTTGCTTTTCCTAAAACTAATAAGGATAATTAGATAAGTAAAAATAGAAAACACCCTACCAAATACTTTGTATGAATTCAAATATGCAATATACTCTAGCTCACTTCTCTTCTTCTAATTTTACAAAGCTATTAGAAAAACCATTAGGTATGACTGGAAGTGATTTGTTCTTTATAGAAACCTCATACTTCTATTTTTTCAAAATTCAGTTATTCTCAAGATATTTATTTTGTTGTTCCATTAAAATTGAAAGAGAAAAGAAAATAAGAGGCTAGAAAATATATCTTGGTACCTTGAGCAATTTGGACTCAACAAATGTCAACATGATATGAAAATTTCTCTAGATATTTTACTATTTCTTTTTCAGTGACTAGTTAATATTTCTTACATTGCTTATAGGTCTTGACTCCTGTCATTGGTTGGAAATGGAAGAGACTTGGAAGAGCACCCACTTAGGAGCAGTTAAACCTGCCGAGGGGTGCTGAAACTTAAAGAAACTCTTCTAAAGGATCAAACAGATTCTTAGCTTTGAAGAATTCTATGAATAGCTGAGATGTTGCCACAAACCACCATTTTGTTCAAAGAACTAGAACTACAAATACTAGAAACACTGCCTGTAGATAAAATAGCTGGCTATCCCATACCTGAGTTTAATCTCATATGCTGACAGTAGCTTTAAAACACAAGATAAGTTCTAATAATAATTTGGAACATAGCCATAACAATGGAGAAGCTAGTTTGAGATGATATTTGTTGGAACTCTAAACTCAGTAACAGACATATGTGGATTTAAAGCCATAAAGAAAAGAAAGACACAGAAAGATAGGAAAGAAGTCTATTGTTTCTGGCTAGGTATAAGGAAAGACTTTGAGAAGACAGTAAAGAATGCGCAGAAGGTTGTAGCCATCACCAAGCAAGACACTCAGACTCCCCTGACAATAAGTCTAAAGACCTGTTGTAAGGTTGTCATGGTCCCTATTTCCTATCTTTCAATACACACACACACACACACACACACACACACACACACACACACACATCTAAAAAAGAAAAAAAAAGTAATGGGTCAACATGTAAAGTAAAAGGATACAGCATAAAAATACAAATATGGTATGATTACATTTATTGTGAAAATACAGCATAAACAAATCCATACAGACAAAATCAAGGCATGTGGTCCCTGGGACAAAGTAGGGGAGGAGGAATGAATGGGAAAATGGTAGTTAGCAAATAGGTACAGAATTTCTTTTTCTTTTTCTTTTTTACTCTTGAATTGCTTTATCATACGGGTTGTGTTTGAAAATGCTGAAATTCATGTTTTACAAAGGTAAAATTTATGGCATATAAATCACATCTCAATATTTTTCTTTCAAATCCAAAAGGAAGAGTTAGATGATCCTCACTATCATTTTTGTACTGAAACAAAAATCAAGGACTAATTCACAGATCCTCTCATTAGGAGTGTGCCTTGTTCTCAAAAGAGTTGTGACTACTCTTTTCTTAACTCAAGACAAAATTCAAGGTTGTCAGTTACCAGGTAGTAATGGCCACTGATGAGCCTTGGCATTTGTGAAGAGTTCACACACTGGCAGCTCAGTATGTAGTTCACTGATAGCTAGACAGCAGGTTCACTTTGGTGGTAGTTCAATCCTAAATCCTTAACTAAAAGTAATTCTAAGACAGAACAAGGTCACACACTAGAAATAAATCCCATCATTTTCACTTCCTCTCTCTGAGATGTTAATGAGAGAAGCTGCTCTGCATAATATGGGACATCTTCCAAATTCACAATGACATTGTTGGCAGGATCAGAAGCAACAGTGAGAGAAACAAACTGTCTCCCTCTCTGCTCCTTGCCATCACCTAAGAATTTCAAACTACTTTGTAGACATACAAATAATTCTTGCTATACCATGCAAATACAAACCATTGTGGGTGAAATCATATTGCAGTGAAGTTCATCTAGTATTTTTACAACTAGAATCCTTTAGAAAAATTGTCTTTGTCCCAGTGATTAGAGCCTGACTCCAGCAATCATCTTATAGAAATTGCAAAAACAATGTCCAAGAAGCAAAGAAAAAAACTCACAAAAGCCTGAGGCCAGGTTTCTAATCAGAGCTCTGCTTCTTACTGGTTGACCTTTGTGGCAACTTACAGAATACCTACCCTTTTGAGATGGGCCAAGCAAACAGAAGAGCCAGTGGAGTATGACCTGTGGCCATGCTAGTATCTCAGAAAGATGCTTTTTAAGAGAGTTGAATCCATTTTAGGTGATAATTTCAAGTGAAATTATTTTGTATCTTTTCTTCTTCCCGGACGTTTGAAGAAAAAAAAAAAAAGAACATTTCCTGTTTTTTTATAAAAGGTTTATTATCTTCATGTCTTCAAAGTGACCTAGGGGACAGATATAAAAGGATTTTAAAATTAAAATGACTGTATTTCACTGATGATTATAGCCTTTTATTTCCAGGCAAACTTGACCTAAAGTCAGGTCTACACACAGAGTGAGCCCCTCATATGAGAAACATCATACCACATCACCCAGTGAGCATTCAAGGCAATGCCCTGTGTCAAGAAGCTATCAGATGAAGTGCTTACTAAAAGTTCTGCTTCTTTATGGCTGGCAATTCAGTTTTGCCCACCCCAGTTGCCCTTCGCAACACGGATGGCTGGAAGACATAAGGCATTAATAGTTGATGTGCATGATGTTTTATTGAAGCTGTTTTGATGTAACAGTTTCAATGCTAAGGACATTCTATTGTGGTCTAAAGGAAAGCCTTCTTTTTTTAATTTGAAAATTTCATACATTTATATAATTTATTTTGGTCATATCCATCTACTATTGCTTTCCTCCAGCTTCCTCCAGTGCTTGTCTCTCTCTGACCTTATACTCCAATTTTGTTGTTGTTAATAATTCCTAGTCCAAACACTGCTGCTCATATATGTGCATATGTATGGGGCCATCCACTGGTATATGGGCAACTTCCTAGCAACCATGTCGCAAAGTAGAGTGACTTTCACTCTATCAGATACTATCAACTGGAAATCGCTCTTCTGCCAAAAATTGGGCCTTTCTGGGACCCCTCTCCAGTTCATACTGGAAGTGTGACCTGCACAACACCTGAACAACAGCTCTTCTGCCAAAGGTTGGGCCTCTCTGGGACCCCTCTCCAATTCATACTGGAAGTGCAACTGGCTTGATTTTGTTCAAGTATTGTGCAGGTAACTGCAGGCGTTATTAGTGGATGTGTAAGCAGCCATGTCGCGTCAAAAGTCTGCATTTCGCAGCCCCTCCCCTCAACTATAACTCTGACTTCCTTTGACAACTCTTCTGTGATGTTCCCTGAGCCTTGGGTGTGTGGAGATTAATATAAATACTTCATTCACTGCTGATCACTTGTAGTCATGTATTCTTGGTACTTTGACCAAATATGAATCTTTGTATTAACTACTACCCACTGCAGAAAGATCTGTCTCTAACAAAAATTGACAGCAGAAAAAATTAAAGATACAAACATAAATATTTAAAAGGCAGTATAGCCATTTAAAACAACAACTGTGGGTTTCTACCTAGGACCTATAATCTCCATTGTCATGGACTTTTTCTAGGTTTACTTTATCAGGCATGAAATCCTTTCTATGGAACATATCTCATACCCATCAGAAAGTGGTTGGTTACCTCCATAATTGCCATAACACTATGACAGCAATTGGGACATCTTACTAGGCAGATCAATATTGCAGCATGAAGAGAAAACTCCCATACTTTTAAGAGACCTTTTAAAATACTGTCATTGATTGTACAAAAGGATATCTATACCTTGTCTCTGAGGCCAGATAAGTGGCTTAGAGTTGAGGTTGGGATGCCTGTCCATTGCATGCCTTTATAGGAAGATCCAATGGTCTTACATTTTCATCGAGGAGTCACGGGTATCAAACTAAAACTTAGAATATTCCTTTACAGTGGATACATTTTAATGTCCAAACCCAGTGGTTCTTAAATCTAAACTCTGCATCAAAATCACCAGCTGAATTTATTAAAAATAAAATCCCCAATCCCTATTTCCATGTGTCAGGATTCTGGTTTAGTTGGACAAGAGAGATCTTCCAGAAAACTGCACATATGCTAGAGTCCAGTCCTGATGCAGATGTCCAGAAGGAAGCTTTTTTTAATTGTCTTAGAACTTTACCTACCTACCAATCAAGACATGTAACTTTGACACCACCTTATAAGGAGAACCATGGAAGGCGTGTGTCAACTGTAACTTTACAGTAACTAAATGATCTCATGACGTCTCTCTAATTGCCACAAGCTGAGTCAGGAATTGATGTGTCTGCTGAGATTTCTCTTGTTGAATGATACTGATGACTTTCTATTTGTTTTCACTTGCTATTCATGGATACCTTGTGCACCCTAGAAACAGAGATACCAGACATAGGTAAGCAAATAACACAGACATCTGCCTAATGATTCTCTTCCTTAAGAAGCCATTCTCTGAGCTTGTGTCTCTATCTGCATATGTTGCAGAAGATGGCCTAATCGGCCATCACTGGGAAGGAANAGAGGCCCCTTGGTCTTGCAAACTTTATATGACCCAGCACAAGGGAATGCCTGGCCCAAGTAGTGGGAGTGGGTGGGTAGGGGAGCAGGGGTGGGGGTGGGGGTATAGGGAACTTTCGGGATAGCATTTGAAATGTAAATAAAGAAAATAATAATAAAAAAAATAAAAAAGAAGCCATTCTCTAACAAAACAACAACAACAACAAAAAATGTGCTAAACGTGAAAATTTGCTTCTTAAATAAGGTTAAAGAAATAGTTGAAAGTTGGGAATTATATTCAGGTAAGTGTATTCCAGAAAAAGGTCAGTATATTCAGTAGGAATTTTCTGGAGGAACAGAACACTCAGAAAAGAAAATAAGATAAATGAGAGATGACAGTTCAGTATGTCATGAGAAAGTAAGGCCAAAAGTCTCATCATGTTTCCCTAAGGTAATATCACAAATGAGTGCGTAAGTTCAAGTCAGCTTAATGTTTTTAAGTTGCAATGGTATTTCTCTCAAGACTCAAAAATATAATTGTCAATTACACTAAGACGCAGTGACCATGATGACCTTCCTTTTCTAACCGAGAGTTGCTTTTTTGCCTTGGATAACTTTCTTTAATGACATCCTTTTTCCCCTTTGATATAACTAAATGGGTTCTATTTTCTCTCACTAAAATAACTAACTGAAAAGCTCCAAACTGACCATTTACCAACAAGGCCACATAGCACTGAAATTAGTGATGAGGATTTCTATTCAACTCATTTGTGCAGTACCTTTGTCACAACTGCTCAAAATTTCTGCAATTTCAAAGGAGAAAACTGAATTTGTTCATTCCCAAGTATCAGTTGTCATCAAAATAGCACTAGCAGGGTTTTAAAGGACTGGCAATTTCTGAATGCTCAGGCACAGCTTCAGCCTTGCAACTTTGGCATAGCTGGTTCTGTAAGCAAATTCAGTTGGTTGCCAATTTGATTACTAGTAAACTATTGTGTCTTATTAATTATAAGCACTAACTGGCCATTCAACTATCTATGTAATTTTCAGTGGTATGAATGATGTGTTCACTGCTAGCTGGAAGAGCATGACTTATGTATAAAACTAACCAGAAGGTGACACAGTGAGTCTAACACCCAGGTTACAAAAGAAATCCTCACATCTGTCAAACTGATAAGCACTTAGTCATGAAGGAATAAAGCAAATAGGAATGTAGTGCAGCGAGTTTGCATGTTTTCAGAAAGCACAAAGAAACCATTGTCAACGTAGCTGAAGTCTACTTGGGAAATGGAAGGAAATTGCATATCATTACAGGGTATATTCTTGTCAAGAAAATAACATTAATCAAATTTGAATTTGATATGTTGGGCTATTCCCTTTTCTAAAAGCCAGCACATAAAGTTGATGAACAGCCTTGCTGAACAAAATCTGACAAGTTCCACAGTTAGGAAAAGGTAGAACACAGGTTATCTTTTGCACCTTCAGATCAAGAGTATTTTGTTGGCATTTTGCACATATATTCACATGTGATCTAATCTAATCTTAGTAACGTCACAGAACTGTTAGTGACCCGGGGCAAGGCCCCTATGGTTCTGGGTTTCCCCAGCTGAAATTTGAGGTGAATACTAATTCTAACTTAGCTTACAGGCACATTGGAGATACTCAATAATGAATGAGTGTAATGCACTCCAAAGTACTTTTGTACGAATAACATTTCCCTTGGAAAAATAGCCCATGGACCCTACCTAAACAAAGCATGATTAATCTGGCTCAGTTGAAATTCCATAAAGTGGCTACCCATGTAGTAAAGATTATTTCCAGGAAAGGTTGTAACCCATCCTTTACTTTAGGAAAATCTAAGTATGTTGGAGAAATATTATTCTGAAGATGAAAATGGAAGTAAATATGTAAAAAGTTTTACTCAACCACCTATTTGAGAAGTCTTTGTTACAGAGATGCTTTTCTGGTAAAGCTGCCAAAACTCTTTTAGAATGTGGTGGTACCCTTTACAATTTATTTACAGCACCTGTCACGGTAGTTCCAGGGTTGAAGAAGTCCCTGGAATCTACTGAGTTATCTTACTCAAAGAAGGTAAGTAGAAAAAAATCAACTATTCCAATAGGATCTGAATTTTTTTCCATTACAAAACTATAAACTGAGTTTTCAAAGTTGCCCTTGCTAGCTTTATAATTATTAACATATATAGAAAAGATCAGAGGGCAATCACAATTAAGAGAATGCCAGTCCTTAAAAGAGCTCTTTCTTCTGATGTCACTCACACCTCCACTTTCTTTTGCTGAGTACCCAAAGCCTGAAGTCTCTCCTGTTTTTATTTTGTGTCATATAGTCCAGTTCCTGTTCAGCACTTACTTAAAGAGCAATAACCTTTCAGGCACTGTTTGACAACAAGGACAAAGAGGTGGATATGCTATTTGTAAGCAGTTTACAGTGTATTTAGGAAGAGGGTTACATGCAAAATCAGTGCTTAGAATTAGCAATGCAGTTTTGCTTTTTAATACCATTTCCAAATAAACAGAGCCATTGCCCTCCAAAAATAGCTGATTCTAATATCGGAGAAGGAAGAAATAAAGAAGAGTCTAGAACATTCTTGAAGTGACAGAGTGATTAAGTCTTAACATAATAAGGATGGTGGTGCTGGTAGTGATTATAATAAACATTTACTGAGGCATGGAAAAGAGGCATATAATCTAACAGAAAGAGTTCTTAGTAGTAGCAACTTGGACAACTTACACAACACCAAATAGCCTCAGGCTTTGTTTGATGCAGGCATAAAGTAAAAGTCTATAGAGCCCATACTGATGTAAATTACTCATAGTTTTCTTAAATAAATGAGAAAAATAAACTACTCATCCAAAAACAATAATAATTTATATGATGCTCTACTCACAAGGAGGTAGGATGCAATTCCAGGATCCCTTAAGTCCTGACTGTGAATAGTTACTCCCTTTCAGAAAGGACACTCCAGAATGAGAGTTTCTGTTTTTGTTTTATTTTGTTTTGTGTTTTATAGAAAGGGGAAATGACTCCATCAGAAGCTCCATGCCAAGACTGGCAGGGAGAAATTTTTACTGATCATTTACAATCTAGATATAATTTGGTCAAAATGACACTGTTCCACAGAAACGCCACAACTCCTATCTGAGGAAAATATTTGAAAAATTCCAGTAAAAATTCCAATAAAACAACTGACAAGTACTCTTAAAACTGTTATAGTCATCAAAAAACAAGAAAAGTCCAAGAAAATGCCACAGGCCAGGAGAGCCTAAGAAGACATGATGACTAAATATAATTTGGTGGCTTGGCATGGGAAAATGATCTTAGATTAATAATAATAATAAATGATACTAATAAATAACAACAAACTAATGGAGTCTAAATAAAACAGAGTTCAATCAATAAAAAAAAAAAAATACGCAGTAACCCAAACCCTACAAGCCTTATCTGTTCATCATCCTTCCTTCTCACATTTTCTTCACTATTACTTGACTTATGAGAGCCATCATACCTTGCTTACTTATCAGTTGACCTTGACTACCCTGTGAATTTTGTGAAGGAAACGGTTGTATCTTACACACAAGCTGGCCTCCAGACCATAGCATAATTCTTGAGCACATTTCAGGTCCTTAGAAGGTGCATTTTACTGAACTAATAAATAAGCACACAACATAGAAACGGCACCTATGAAGGTTCCAGTAAGAGATGATGTGAATTTGGATTAATGACAGTAGAGGTAAAGGAAACACACTGCAGAAGAAAATAGAAGGAAACAAAAACATGATGTCCCATACATGTGAGAAATGATAGGATTCGTAAAAGAATGACAGATGGTTTCTGGCATAAGACTAGTGGGTAGTAAGCAGACCTTTCAGCACTAAACATATTAGAAATAAATAGGAAATTGTTGTTCTCCTGCTAGCTCCATCAGTTTATTAGAGCAGGGAACACTGATACTAGAACAAGTAATTTAATTTGTATGTATTCTCCCTAAGCATTGTGCAAACAATCCAATATAAAGGATTTAGCTAAGGCTTCCTTCATGAGAAGTTGCCTGAGTAAAGACACTGAAAGCATGTGAGAACAGATGAAAAAAAAAAAAAGGATTAGTGTACTACATCCAAAATTTTGGTACATCTCTATGGGAACAAGAGATCAGAATGATTATGAAGACACTATGGAGAAAATGGATGTGACTTCAAAAACACCTACTTATGTGACAGACAGCAAAGATGAATCTATGTACACAAACATGTGACTATGAACACTGGTTAGTTTTTGCCTCCAGCAAATTGACCTGTGAGGCTGTCTATTGAGAGCACTGCATTGTTCTGATTGATGATTGATGAGAGTGGGCCCAGCCCAATGTGGGCAGTGTCAACCCCAAGGCAGGTTCATTGGAGCTGTATAAGAAAGCAGGCTGAGAAATGCACAGAGAGCAAGCCAGTAAGCAGCACTCATTCACAGTCTTTGATTCAGTTTCTGCCTCTAGTTTCTTGCCAAGTTCTTCTGCTTTGGCTTCCCTAAATGATGTGTTTAACCTATAAGGTGCAATAAACCCATTCTTCCCCAAATGTGCTTTGTTCATGGTGGTTATCAAAACAACAACAAAAAAGTATTGATTAGTTCAAAGGTAGGATTTAGAAGTTGGACAGTGTATCTCTGACACACCTCTTCAAGATCAACAGTCCTTCAGCTTGAAATCCTTTTTAATTGACAACGGGCACCTAGAAAATGGCAGCATACCCAAAGAAAGCTAAAAGTCTAAAACAGGAGTAGGTTTATGAGGGATGGGAATGGAAGTGAAAAAAAAAAAAGAATATTTGTGCTGAATTCGGTGTGCTTGAGGTGACAGTGACACAGGCAATCATCCATCTGGTAAATAAGTAAGGGACTATAAAAAGTATCTCCTGGGTTATTTTTCTCTTCTGTTTCTTTCTACTCTCAAATGGACAGTATTGAAATGTCAGAATCATTACAGGTTGGCAGGATGCATTGGAGTCTCTCATACCTGGACCCATTACTAGAAAAACAAACAAACATGTGCCTAGACCCTTGGTACATAAGCAGGAAGATACATGAATTCTTTCACCTACTATAATATTTTTCCATTTATGATAAAAGACCTGAGGTCCATGTTGAAGAAATTGCTTTTAGTAACTTATGTTTTCCTTTTTCTTAGCACAAGCCCTGCACACAAGTACTACCTGGCTATGGACCCTATGTCTGAATCACTCTACCTATCAGACACCAATACTCGAAAAGTCTACAAACTGAAATCTCTCGTGGAAACAAAAGATCTCTCTAAGAATTTTGAAGTGGTAGCAGGAACAGGCGACCAGTGCCTTCCCTTTGACCAAAGTCACTGCGGAGATGGCGGAAAAGCCTCAGAAGCTTCACTGAACAGCCCTCGAGGTAAAAATTAATAAATTAATTTTTAAAAACTCCAAGCTTTGAATGATGACAGATTTCATTTTACTTCAGTGAATTTTAAGGCGATTGTCAGGCTGTACTCTCTCTCTCAACCTTCTGCCTCTCATAGGCAGCTTTTCCAGAGTCTATGACAAAAGATAGGTATGGTAGGGCAAGTTTTTAGATGACATACATGGAGACCATGTTTAGGTGATCACAATTGTTAGGAAAGGTTGCTATGTGTTGATTCTGATTACCAAATAAATACAGCTTGGGGGCCATTGGATTACCACCCAGGATCCCTCACCTATCCTAAGCTATTTTCTAGAACCTCCACACAGTCCAGAACTTAAAGAGTTAATTGATCCCAGCCTAGAGCCTCTAGTCCCAATTTTTGCCCTGTGGCTTACATTGGATCAAATGAGGTCTGCTCCCTTCTGTGCCACTGTCAAAAATGCTACCTCACAGAATTCCTATTTTTCTTAACAATCATCAATGAACTTTTCTTTCTTTAAAATATCTAGATTATTTCTAAAGTTTTTCTTTTTATTTACATCAACTCTAGGATAAAAGAGTGGGGGCTTAGCCTTATTTTAAAATGAACTTCCTATGTTCTGGGACCAACCGTTACTTCAAATGCCTGGAATTTGATGAACAAATCTATGTCTCACAATTAACTTCATAACTTTATAATATTTGATCATATGCCCATCTTAGACTATTAAATTTGTGAGTGGCCAAGTTTTAAGTCTGTCATCACATATCATTTACCTCATCTGTTTAATTATTCATTCTTCTTTGTTCCTTTGCCTAAGTTTTCATGAATGCATGTGTGCATATTTATTTTAGTTAGTTTTATAAAGTATTCATTTCATGGGATTTCTTAAAGCTAGCATTAACAATTAAACACAATACACCCTTATTGTAGAAAAATACAAAAGGAAGGATGAAAATGTTTTTAATTAAAATCAACATATACATGCAACATACAGAAAATCACCAGTGACATTCTAGTAATTTTTCCATATATAGCATATGTTTTAATCATATGAGTAGGTTCATAGGATATATTGTTATTCTATAACCTGCTTTTCACATTTGATGTATTATAAATATCTTTCCGTGCCAATAAACATTGTGAGACCAATATATTTAATTTGTTAGAAAGCCACTTATTATTTCAAATACTGAGGGGTTACTCTATAGCCATTTGACATTTGCCATACTGGAATTAAATTCCAACTACTATGATAGTTCAAAGTCTCCAGGTTCTTCAATTACAGTGTTTCTTATAAAGCCCTTCTGGCGAACCTCAGCCCATTAAATCTGAATTTCTTAAATAGGATCTATACTATTTAATTAACACTAGATTATACTCTTCCTTCTTTTGCTTCCCAGTTTTTTCACAGATTTTTTTTTTCTGTAGAAGTTTGCAAAGTGAAACTACATCTAATATGTATGACTTTACTCATCTCCCTACCATCTCTAAGCTGGATGAAGAATGCAACAAATGTGTTTATTTTATAATTGATCGATTAAATAACTCATTCTTATGCAAGGTATCCCCAAAGGGAATGTAAAATCTCCCAAGTATCATACTAAAGTTTTTCTTCTTCTCTGTGCCAATTCCTCTTGCACACTCATAGTGAATCCACAATAAATATTCAAAGAGTAAATGAATAACTCAGGTGCATCATATAATCAGCTCATCTTTCAAGAAAATATATCAGGTTGGGTTTTCCTTTTTATACAGATTTAAAACTCTTATGGGTATTATAAAGGTTTCTGCATAAGTAATAAGGAGGAATCAGGCTTGTATTGTGCCTGAAATTGACATCCACCTGAGTTGCTGCTAGTCTGAAAACTACTCATCTCACCTACCACATTCAACCTGCCACATACTGAATGACTATCTCAGCTCTTCCAACTAAAGCAAAGAATTGGTTTGCCATAGGTTTTGCTGCTTGGAAAGCAATAAAAGCCCTGATGAGCAGGATTTGAATGAACTCTTGAAGTGTCAGTAATTAGAGTGCCAAAATTTATACATCTATTAAAGCTAATACCAAACCTAGTCTTTCTTTTTGACAAATCTAGAAGTGTGCTTTCTTTCATCTTGATTTACTTGTCATGCTTTACAAAAGTGCCCCTTACCATAATCTCATACACTTTCAAAGCAGCCTGAGAATATCAGGCTCAGACAGACAGTTGATGATCTGAACTCATCTGAACAACTTTTACATAATGTTCCTGAAACTTATGTTTTCAACATTTGTCCAGATCCAATGGGGGAATTTTATTGCTTAGAGAAATGGAAGTTATAATTTATACTAGGTAGGTATGTAACATTCCCTTCAACTATGAAAATGGGGTTTGATACTCTGATACTGATTTTCAAACTCACACAGATTATGGAACTTCTGTACACACATCAATTAATTACCTTTAACAGACCAGTCATAACATTCAAGGGCCTAGCCATAGCTCCTATCTCCACGATGAACCTAAACAGTATTCACCTTTTTCAGGCAATCAGATGTGAGAATCTTATTATATGAAATGTTGCAGGACAATTTCATAGACTTCTATAGAAGGAACACTCATGCAAGAAGTTATTAAATTATAATGTGCAAATTAAGAAAGAGTACAACTAATTAATAATTTCACCTTTGAGGTTTTCCTGCAGATTCCATGTCTCTCAAGAAAGTGTAATTTCTTTGTAATTTTGCCTTGCACAGCTTCTCTTCCCACCTCTTAGGAAGGCAGCAACTGTTTAATGGATTGCTTTAAGTAGACATTGGATTTTTTTCCCCTTTCATAGAAGGTCATAAAGCACATGGAAAGGTACATCTGAGGAGTAGGAGTATTAGGTTAGAAAAGAAAGCTTGCTCTAAGACAGCAGTTCTCAACCTGTGGGTTGCAACCTCTTTTGGAGTCACATATAAGATATCCTGCATATTCAGATATTTACATTGATATTCATAACAGTAGCAAAATGACAATTAGGAAATAGCTACAAAAATAACTTTATGCCTAGGGTTCACCACAACATGAAGAACTATCTTATAAGGGTCACAGCATTTAGGAAGACTGACAGCCACTGCTCTAAGACTTTAACAAGCAATACGTTACAGTTTGAGGCAGACTCTCCAACACGTCCTTAACTATTTACTCAAGGTAAGGTAGGTAAATATTGGTTGGCAAGGCACTTCATTGTTTTTCTGAACCTATTAGAAAATTAAGCTGAAATATAATGTGTTTTGAGATCCTTCATTCTAAGGTTGGAATACATTGTCAAATCTGATCAAAGCCAGTCAGCCAAAGGTCAGCAGTCAGAAGCTGTGCTGTGTTTCACTTTGGTTTGCTCATTTTTTATTAAGTATTTTCTTCATTTACATTTCAAATGTGATCCCGAAAGTCCCCTATACCCTATCCCTGCTATGCTCCCCAACCCACCCACTCCCTCTTCCTGGCCCTGGCATTCCCCTGTGCTGGGGCATATAATCTTTGCAAGACCAAGGGTCTCTCCTCCCATTGATGGCCTACTAGGCCATCCTCTGCTACATATGAAGCTAGAGGCATGAGCTCTGGGGGTACTGGTTAGTACATATTGTTGTTCCTCCTATAGAGTTGCAGACCCCTTCAGCTCCTTGGGTACTTTCTCTAGCTCCTTCATTAGGGGCCCTGTGTTCCATCCAGTGGATGACCGTGAGCATCCACTTCTGTGTTTGCCAGGCACTGGCATAGCCTCACAAGAGACAGCTATATCAGCAAAATCTTGCTGGCCTGTGCAATAATGTCTGGGTTTGGTGGTTGTTTGTGGGATGGATCACCAGGTGAGGCAGTCTCTGGATGGTCCCTCCTTCCGTCTCAGCTCCAAACTTTGTTTCTGTAACTCCTTCCATGGGCATTTTGTTCCCCCTTCTAAAAAGGAACCACGTATCCACACTTTGGTCTTCCTTCTTCTTGAGTTTCATGTGTTTTTCAAATTGTATCTTGAGTATTCTAAGTTTCTGGGCTAATATCCACTTATCCGTGAGTGCATATCACGTGTGTTCTTTTGTGATTGGGTTACCTCACTAAGGATGAAATCGTCCAGATACAAGAATTTCATAAATTCATTGTTTTTAATAGCTGAGTAGTACTCCATTGTGTAAATGTACCACATTTCCTGTATCCATTCCTCTATTGAGGGACATCTGGGTTCTTTCCAGCTTCTGGCTATTATAAATAAGGCTGCTATGAACATAGTGTAGCATGTGTCCTTATTACAAGTTGGAGCATCTTCTGAGTATATGCTCAGGAGAAGTATTGCTGGATGTTCTGGTAGTACTATGTCCAATTTTCTGAAGAAAGACTGATTTCCAGAGTGGTTGTACCAGCTTGCAATCCCACCAGCAATGGAGAAGTGTTCCTCTTTCTCTACATCCTCGCCAGCATCTGCTGTCGCCTGAATTTTTTATCTTAGCCATTCTGACTGGTGTGAGGTGGAATCTCAGGGTTGTTTTGACTTGCATTTCCCTCATGATTAAGGATGTTGAACATTTTTTTTCAGGTGCTTCTCATCCATTTGGTATTCCTCAGTTGAGAATTCTTTGTTTAGTTCTATACCCCATTTTTTTGTATGTTTGTGAGAAATTTCAGCCAATTGAGTACTCTAGGTAAGCGAGCTTGAATTTTTGTAAACTATCTGTGTAAATGTCCATGTGTTCCTTGAATGGCTGCACAAGTCACTATTCCTTTACCACAGTTCCCTCTTCTTCCACACTAAAATAGACTTACTAATGCCATTAACTATTTTGGAGCTGGCATGAAATTTAACACAAGGTCCCAAAATTTCTCAGATATAACTTGAAGTGTTCAGGGTCGTCTTCTTTCAGATTCTAATGGATTCCAATAAACATAGCTATAGCATGCTGAGTGCCTAATGTGGTCTACTCAGTATAATAGATATTTTCCACACACTATCTCTGACCTTCCCCGCAATTCACTTGTTTTTGTGATTCCCATTACGCAGTGTACTTCCCATTATATGATTCCCACTGAACAAAAGAAAACAAACTCAAGTAGGATAAGAGATTTATTCAGGATCACATGGTACATAGGTGATAATGCCAGAACTCAAACTAAGTTAGCTCATTCCAAAACATCTACTATGAAAAAGACAGAAACCTAGAATAGCACTATCCTGTACTCCACACCTTTCCACTAAAATTCAGGGTTTCTGGGGAGTATACAAATTTTAGAAACTACTTTGAAGTCTAAGGAGAGGTATTCATAAGAAAATAACTTGAGTTAAGACAAATAGTTTCCCCTCAAGTTTCCTTTTTCTATTATATTTTCTCTTAAGTGTGTACTAATGATGTATCATATAGCATCTACATAATCTGTAAATGTAATTGTTCAAATGAGTCTCCAGGAAATCTTGTCACTTCTCTGTGGAAGATTCTGCAACTAGGCACTTCACCAAATTTTCCTTAAGGGACCAATACAGGAAACCTTCATTTTATTAAATGCCCTGACAATGTAGTAACTACAAATTTTGTATGAAGAAAAAAACTGAAGCATCTGCAAATAGAATTTCATATGATAGTCCCTGGTTTCTTCACCTGGGAAGAACCCTTTATCTCTTCCAATGTGATACACTTTGATTTGAATCCCAATAAAAAGAAACATTTGCCGTTTTACTTATCAATATTGCAATGTAATAGGATAAGGGAAGGGATTTAGCAAAGAGATTGAAGGAATACCATTCCCTAGCATTATATATGAATTTGAATTGACTTTAAAGGGGGCTTTTAAAACATGCATGGATGATGTCACTGAAACTTAGGTTCCATTTATTACTTTTACTGCAACTTTCTTTAATTCTACAGAGAACTCAAAGTAATGAGTCATGTAATAGATGACCAAGTACTTAAGCAGAATGTGAAATGGTATGAGGTGGCATTATAAAAGAACATTTGTGACAAGCTGAATGTGCCTATGTTTTTCTAAGTAGATACAAAGGGTGAAGAAGGATTGACAGGATGGGTTAAAATTAATCAGTGATGTAATATGGTTTTCTTAGACCTTGCCACAGATTATATCTCTATTTTCAAGTGTATATTTAAATAAATTGACCTCAGAAGCCAGTGGGGCTTAGGCAATATCCAGGTGAACACAAAGAGTTTTCCCATGGAAGAGAAATAATTCTTAAATCCTTGCACCTTTAATAGGTGACTTTAGGATATTCATGGCACTCCACATGACTCATTTTAACTTTATGGGAAATTTTGGATTCTGGATAATATAAAATCTAGAGACAAATAGTTATTTTTGTCCCTTCCTAAGTTCAGCTCAGGTATATTCCTAAACTCTTAACATTTCCAAGCATCTGCATGATTAATGAAAAGATGAGAAGGCAACAATCAGTGACATCTGGTTGCCATAGTGGTGTCTATAAGGAAGAGAGCATAGTAGAGAAGTGAGAAATGCTTTTGAATCTCCAGTGCAGTGGGGCAGTAGTGGTTTTCTTAAATTCATTTAGTATCTTATAAGTCTTTGTGGTGAAAATCATTTGGAAATAAAAAAATGATATTCCTGAATAAAATTATAGACATGCCATAGCATTAATAAAGCAAATGCTATATTTTTAAGATTTCATGAAATAATCAACATCTTATAATAAAAATAGCTATCTCAGGGTCATAGCAGAAACAAAGGAGGGAGAAGTTATGACTTCATCCTATAGTCAAAAGACTTGAAAGTGACATGTGACATGATCATCTGCTATATGCATTTTGGATAAATTAGATTACAGACACATTAAGTGGACAGGAACAATACTGGGGCAGCAAATCCAATATGGGTGCTAATTCTAAGATAGAGGCATTCAATGAGAGACAGAAAAAGATCCTTGAAAGCACTTGAAGGTGAACCAAGGAAACACGGTATCCAGGAAGCCATGGGCATTCTTAAACAAGATGTAGAAACCAGTATCAACTGTTAATAGCCCATGGATAGTCACTGAATGAAGCAGTTGTTATAGATCATCAGTGAGTGACATGCGAAAAAATACAAATGATAGGAAATTAATGATGAACCAAGGACTTGAGGAAATGGGACTAGAGTGGGACTTGGATCAGAGGGAGAGCAAGACTGATATCCATATAAACACACAGAGACCATGACAACAAGCACAAGACCTGGGGCCTAAATTTAAACCAGAAAAAAATCTCAGCTCTGATAAGGGGAAATAGATACAAAATATCACCCCTAACCAAGAAGCTAATTGTAGCTAACACCTGCCAGAAGAAAGGAAATCATTTTTCTCTAATAGTGTGCCATTGGAAATATCAACCACACTCCAAGGCAGGCCCCATACCTGGGAGTAATTGAAAATAAAAAGAGGACTCCATGGGGTGGGGTAGGGGAGGCCTGTGGGATTTCTGTTTCATTTTGTATGGTTTGGGTAGTTTTTGTCTTACTGGATTTTTTATTTGTTTGGGTTTTTGTTATTTGTTTTTGTTTTGTGGGAGAGAGAAAACATAAAGTTGGGTGAGTGGGGAAGATCTGGGAGGAAGTGGGGAAGGGGAAAGAATGTGATCAAAATATAGTGTATGAAATACTTTTTTAACTTATTTTATTAGATATTTTCTTCATTTACATTTGAAATGCTATCCCAAATGTCCCCTATACCCTCCCCCACCCTGCTCCCCTGCCCACCC
>NC_034613.1:33799714-33843568 GCF_900095145.1 Mus pahari | reverse complement strand
ATTAATGTCCTTCTTCAAATCTTCTACCACCATCATGAGATATGACTTTAAATCCACATCTTGCTTTTCAGGTGTGTTGAGGTATCCAGGACTCACTGTGGTGGGAGTACTAGGTTCTGATTGTGCCCCGTGTTCTTGGTTTCTTTTAGTAATATTCTTAAGTTTGCCTTTCACCATCTGGAAATCTCTGGTGTTAATTTTCAAGCTGTCTATGGCTGGAGTTTGATCCTCCTGTGATTCTGTTAGCCCCTGTCAGCACTCCTGGGAATCCAGCTCTCCCCTGAGTCCCCTTGGTCAGAGCACTCTCTGCAGGCAAGCTCTCCTCCTGCAAGGCAGGTGTCCAGAAGTCTGGAGCTCTGATGCTCCTTCTGAATCTTAGGGTCAGAGCCCTCCCTGTAGGCTGACTCTCCATGCGTGATCCAGAGGATCAGTGGTCTCAAGGACCTGTGGTGTGGAGCGTCCTCCCTCCTGAGTGCTCAGCTGTCTCAGCTGGGGTTTAGAAGAGAGATGGCAGGGGTGGCTGAGCGACAGGACCTGAACCCCGCCTCTGAGTGGGCAGTGTTCCTTTGTCCCTGTTCCTGCTGCCACAAACCCCTGCTGGATTCTCTGGAGTTGATTGTGTTCCATTTACCATGATCCAGAGGATCTGTGGTGTGGAGAGTCCTCCAGAGCAGTCAGCTGCCTCCACTGGGGTTTCAAAATATTTTTTTAAAGAACTGAGATAAAGGAAGGAGAATAAAGACATAGTCCTAAGATAAGGATGAAGATAAGGGGTGTAAGAGTCATGGATCCCAGGTTTTCAAAGAAATAGATCTTTTCTGCTGAAAATGAGAGAATTAACATCAGACATTGGAATAAGTAGGAAAGATTTGAGAGACTCTTGTAAATCAAATCTGCTTTCTGAGTAATATCAATAGTCACCACTGTAGCTACATTCCCAGCTATGTTGCAAGGTGCCTGCCATCCAATTTTCTAGTTCAACATCCTTCGGTTAGAATTAGAAGTGTCTTATGGAAAATATGTTTGACACTCTTAAACTTTACCCCTTAATAATACCGTGAGATTTTAGCAGCAAGTGTAGAGCAGAGACTGAAGGAAAGGCCATCCAGAGTCTGCTCCATCTAGGGATTGGTTCAATTGTAATTTGATAACATATGGCACATATAAAGAAATATAATATAGCCATTGAAAGGATATAGAAATACATTGTATTCATGGAAATTTCTTTCATAAACTAAGTTCTTAGTGAGCTTAAAACTTACTGTAATTACATCAGAGGACATCCAGCATCTATTATCCAACCAGAATGAGAATGTACCTGGTTTCTGTATTCACTTGCTCTAATGTATCTGCTTATGATAATCAGAAGAATAGAACCTTGTCTTGTGCAAGCAGCTGTAACTTTAGGACTTTTCTAACTTTTTTGACTTTTCTGTTACAATTCAAAAGGCATATGCTCTTGGTGAGTAAAGAAGCAGACAACAAGACCTCAGCTAATTGCCTTTTCCTGCCATCTGTAGTTGAGCTCGTTTTTTAGGTGTCTTCATGATTTATAAGCCATAGAAGTGATTATTTTAACTACCATGTACTTATCAGATTCAGTGAAACATTATAATATTTAAATGATGATGACCGCCTAAGTTCTAAAATCAAACCAATCTAATTATGAACCAAGATTCTTCACTCTTAGGAAATTTGTCTAATTTTCTCTAAGCTACAGATTCCTCATCCTTAAAGTGAGAGAATGAATAGTAACCACACAATTGATTTGTTCGATAAATTGCATAAACGATAAACTACCTAATAAAATAGCTAGAATGGAGTGTGTACACTGTAAATAGTAACTATGGTTCTGATCAGTGTTGTTTTGTTACTAATAATGATTACAATAGTTACCAGCACACTGGATCAGTGACTTTGGAAAAAGGTATGCTCTGTATCCTAGGAAGGGATGGTGCCACAAGAGAATCCAGAGTTAAGACAGTTTAGGATGTAGCTATTGTGTGTGATTTAAATAAGTTCTGGTTCTGGTTTGTGTTAGGTAATGCCCCACAAGTCCATGTGTAACCAAAACAATTCCCATTTAGTTCATCATAAAATTCATTCTGGAAGAAGTCTGTTCAGATGTGAAATAAGTGTTCAATGATGGGAATTATCTGGGGCAGCAGCCCATTCATTCAACACTAATTTACTTTATGGAAACTTTGTTTAGAGAGACAAGATCACCTGAAGACAGCAGGTAGGACCTACTCAAAGCAACACACAGTAAAATCCGATGCTAGATATGTGCTAGAATAGCAGGAAAGTTGGGAAAGGTATGGGATTAATAATGAAATAAAATCATCCATTGTTATCCAAGGAAGATGTTCAAGTCTTTTATATAAAATGCATAGTATTTGTATGTAATCTATGCACATACTTTCATATCCTTTAAATCATCTCAAGATTACTTATAATATCTAATACTATGCAAATGCTATGTAAATGGTTGTTGGATTGTATTGTTTAGGAAATGGTAACAAGAAAAACTTTATGTACATTCAGTGCAGATGCAATTTCTTTTTAATATTTCCGATCTATGGTTGATTGCAACCAAGGGTGTAGAATATGTATATAAAGAGGGGTGACTATACTTCATCTACACAGTATTGTCAAGAATGTAACTTATTTCCCCCTCCATTTAAAGATGGGAAGCATAGGACTATAATGTTTCTTATTTAAGACCACTTACCCAAACTAATTTTACTTCTTTATCACAGCACATTGGTGTCTTACATTTCCTGTCTGTCCACTTAAGAATCACCTCAACTGATCCAAAGCAAACTCTCTAGCCAAAAAAATAAAATAATGACAGATATCACACCCTAACAGGCTGCAAATCATTTAAATCGTATTTTGAGCGGTGTATTATGGTAACCTATAAATAACTAATTGCGTAGTTTCTAGATGGCAGCTTTAATTAAAAGCACCAGAGACATTTAGAAGTTTAGAAATGGATGGCATGTAATTTGCCCTTTTACCAACCATAAAATGGTAATTAAGGAATTTGATTCACTTCTTCCTATTAAAAGTTTTATGAGAATAGCAAGTTCCTTCTAAATACAGTTTCTCTTCAGCAGAAGGTAGTAAGTTTGCTTCATCAGTCTTCTCCAGCAGGGTAAGATGTTTTAATGTACAAATTCTTCAGAAGTTAATTAGGACATTTCCTTCCATGTAAAATGTTTGTTTTTTAAGACTCTAAAACATGAAAGAGTATTAGGAGTTAAAACTTTGATCATAGGCCCCATATTCTTCTCAGATCAGTACAAGATGACCCAGTAATTCCACATTTGCCAAATGTATAGGGTTAGGCATGAAATCAAAGAAATGGAGTGTCATTTTCTTATGAGTCTACTATGGCTTGGTGATTTCTGGAGAAATATGTCTACAGCACATTGACATTCCAGGGAATCCTAAATATTAACTCAACAGCATGGGGTGTTTTTAGCTTCATTAATGCTCTAGAAATACTAAATAAACCAACAGGTGTACATAGTAAAACTTCAACAGCATAAAGTAAACCAAGATATCTCTCAAAATCTGTAACTTTAACATCCCCATGGGCTAAATCACATCTGAGTATGGAGTAATTATGTTTATTTTTATTTTTTAATTGAACCATTAATTGATTGCAATTTTTTGGGCCACTTCATCCAAGGATTACAGATGGCATATCCAAGAAACACAGCTGCCGTTTGGGTTTTAAGTCAGAGAAAAGCAGGTTTTTGCAAGTTATCTATGCTGGAATGCAAGCCACAAACTGGTAATGTGGGGGACGTTTTAAATGTCTCCTCTATTTTTCTCTCAGTGACTCCCTGCAGCCCTCAGCTTGTATCTCCCCCGGATATAAATCTAACTTCCCCTCTTCCTTCACCCCAATCAGGAGCAGATAAGAATACATTAGTATACTAAAGAAAGATGGCACCAGGAGCTGAGATTTTTCTTGCTGATATTTTTTTAGAATTTCTAGCAAATGGTGATGGAAAAAAAAAAGCCAGACCCACCATTTATACTACTTACCATTTTAAATGTTTCTACAGAAAGTGAATGTCCCCCTTCCTGTATGCATCCAAAGATTGATTATCCCCACATTTCCCCTCATACCTTACTCACATCTGAGTGAAAATACAAACTTATATCCAGTGAGAATTTGAGAACACAAAGCAGCATGTGCTGCTTAATCTATAAAGGTGCAGACAGTAGAATGCACATCATGTGGTGGGAAAAGTTTGAAAGGAAGCATGTCTAAATATCTATGATCATTGCTCTACAAGGAACTGTAATTCATTTTGATCTTATTCTCTTTGAGTTTCTGAGTAGGGATGGAGATTATAGCACATTTTCCTTGTGTACACAGACCTATGGGGTCGAGTTTCAGCACTGCAAAATAATGAATTATTCTATTTTTTATTTGTCAACAAAACACAAAATATTATGTTTTACTTAAGTGCTTATTTATGAAGTAAAATGCAGCTGTTGAGTGTTCACATTTATAGATACCTACAGTATTTTAACACACACACACACATACATACATACACACACACACAAGAAGTATGCAGTCCTATAGCCTGATCTCTGGAGACACAGATCTTTGTTTTCATGAATGACAGCTCTTCAAAAAGGAATATTAGGGCCAAGAAGTGGGAGTGGGTGGGTAGGGGAGCGGGGGCAGGGGGAGGGTATGGGGAACTTTCAGGATAGCATTTGAAATGTAAATAAAGAAAATAATAATTAAAAAAGAGAATAAAAAAAGTTAACAATGTGTTATTCTCATCTGAGCATTTGAAAAGACACCTGATGCAGGGATCGTATCATAAGGCAAGAAAGAAGTGTAAATAAAAGGCACTTCAGTCCTCACAGCCTGATAGGAAAAGTATTTTAATTTCATATTATAAAAAAAACAAAACTTTTCAGTCATCCATAGTTTCATCACCCATCTAGCTAAGCCTAATGGTCTTGACAAATACTAATCTCTACTGTGTGAAAATTGGAACTGTAGAGAAAGATATGAATAGAAACATTCAGGCTTCTTTCCCATAAACACAGCCCTCTAATAGTAAGCTCTTTTAGCAATGTTTCGTGAGTCTATCCTTACCTATACCATTTTTCCTTACACAAAAGAATTATTATTCCCTACCTAATGTATGCTCTTGTGGTATAAAACATAATATTTACCATTTTAACTCTTTTACACATATATTTCTCAAGCAATAAGTACAGTCACATTGTGTGCAACTGGCACATATGTATTTTATATGGATATTTTGTGGTGTCACATATCAAAACTAAGGTCTCAGACATGCCAAACACCAACTTGTTATGGAGTCCAACGGTATAAAACAATCTTTTCAGTGCATGAAGATTTCATACATGCATACAAAGCATTTTGATCAAATTTGTTCCCCTATTCCTCCACCTACATATACTGAGAATGCACAAAACTAGTACTAGGTGCCATTTGGAGATATATGGACATGCATCAATGTATTTAAAATGCCTAAGAATGATGTACACTAACTTCAGTAGTGGTACCTCTAAGGAAGTAAGTAGAGTAGTGATTGGGCTATTATATCCATGATATTTTCTGCTTTGAAATGCAGGAACAATTTATTTTTATATTTATGTGCTATGTGTTTATGTGTTATATATTTATGTGTTAATATATTATGTGTGAAATTTTAATGTTAGTAGTATTATGTTCTGAGTTGTCTACTATTTGAAATGTTGTGTGGTTTTGAAACATTTAGAATCAGAAGGGGGCTTAGGAAACAACTTGAAAATTTACACCTAACAATTACATTTCAAAAAAAAATTTTAGTTTGTTATTTTAAACAAGGTTTCCTTGCAAAATATTTCACAATATATGAGGCACAGGTAAGAATATGTGAGAACACATAGGAACACTGGCCTGAAAACAGGGTCTTTTGAGCACTATCTGGTTACTGTTATTCATCTCTTATTTCATGAACTTTGTGGATTTAAGCCTCTCCTATTAGTTGCAGGCTTACTGGCACTTTTAGTACATGCCCATACTCAGAGTTCCCTAAATGGCTGACTGCAAACTTCCTGAGAAAAGCATCAATGTAATGAGTCAACTTTATCATTACCCAAAGTCACTGTTTCCTTGGGAGTGAGTTCTGGCCCATTTAAAGTTTTTCCCTGAGGAATCACAGGATTAACCACTCAAATGTGAGGTTATCTTCAAGCCTCAAATATCAAAGCCTAGCGAGGAAGTCCCAATATTATTTGCTCTATTTTTCTTCCAGTTTCATTTACTAGCTATTTCATTTAGTTTTGCAAAATCTTGTTAAAGTGTGTAATGGATTTGCGGGGAAGGAAGGTAGGTAGGTGGCCCAATTTTACCAGTATTTACTCAGGAAAAGAAGCTGATTATAACAGTAATTTCCCTGAGTAGCCAGGAACCATTTCTCATTTTGGAAGGCATCTCTAACCTTAGAAAATTAAAACCATACTAACAGAGTGACACAACTGCGTTGTCCCTCCCCAAGCCAAAATCTGTCAGAATAGATTTTGCCAACACTTTTACCACTGCGTTCTATGCTCGTTTCTCTATCATCTTGAACAAAGTAAACTCAGAACTGCCCTAGCCCTGACCTTAGGACTTAGTCTCACAAGGTGCCTTCTCACCTTTTCCAAAGTAGTAAAATGGGGGCGGGTGGTGGCAAGTCTAGGGAGAATGGGCTGAACAGGGGCTATGTTCAATGATATAAAAACTAAAGCTCCTAAAGCAAGAAAATGGAACCACAGTTTTACGTGTAAAACCTTCTTTGTGTTTAATGCTGGGCAGTATAACTAGTCCAATTTTGACATTAAGATTTTATTCAAATCATTGGTTTAAATATTTACAGGATACTATCCAGATATCACAGATGGCCCAAACTACCAGCCTGTGAACTAACTATACATAATCTGATCTTATCTTCTTCCTAAAAAAGTTAGAGATGTTTGGACAATTGAATTATGGAACCACTGCAGCTTCAAAATATCGCATCTGTCAGGATTCCATTATGCTTCTGTTTGCTTTTGTTATTTATAAGGCTCAGTTTTATTATTTTCTAATTGCTTATAGTGTTCTATTTCTAATAAAGACCTGAGTCATTTATCTCATACACATATGAAGTCATCCTTTATGCAGGAACTATGCTAATGCCAGTTACATAAAAGCGTCCTGGTTATCAGACAGATATACAGAGTTGCTATCATCTTAATTAATACTTTCAATATATTTAACTGATGTCAATGAGACACTGGTGTCAGTTGCTCCGCACTGCAATTCATAAGGTTCCCACTGATTTTAGTTACTTTGCCAAATCCACATCATCATCCCTGTATATCTTACAAGGAAAGGGAGAATATTATCTGAGTTCCACTATTTGGTTAAGCTTTTCAAACAGCAAATTCAAAACTCATTAATAAAGAAAAGAAATATGGCCCTGCCCTTAAGTAGAATATAATCTGTTTGGGAAGACAAGAGATGACTCATTAGGTTATAAGATATCAACATTAAACATTGCAAGAGTTCAAGAAACTGAGAATTAGATTTTAACCTTTATCTATAATAGGTTAAGCCTACTCTAGAAGGAAAAGAAATTCAAAGAGTGAAGCAAAAGGGTGGGCCAAGTAGAGTAATAGAGAATTAAAATTTAATTGAGAAAATTAAATTAAATTAAAATTAAAATGAGAGATGAGACTTGGATTGTTTAATTCTTGTTGTAAGGAGAAGAAATTGTCCTAATAACTAAACATATAAAATTCATTGCTTCTTTGTTTATTTGAATTGGAGTTTTAGGCAACCTAGGGTAACCTCAATTCTCCTATGTAAGTACACCCTCCTTGTACACCCTTGCCTCTGCATCCAAATGCTGAGAGTTATAGGCATGTGCTACTAGGCTCGGTGTAAAATGTGTTCTTAGATCCAGCCAGAAACCTACCATCCTCTTAGTAAGAATGTAGGCTTTAGATTAGCAACTTCATGTCACTTTATACCGCACCCTTACCCACCTGGAATTGCATTCCATAGCTCTTCAAAAATGGTGCAGGCAAAATGATGGGGGTTGAAAAGTGATGTAGTCTGTGTAGCACACAGGCTGCTTTGACTAGGAAAAAAAATAATACAGGATGCTATCCAGATTGATCATCACTGTCAGCATGGAGCAGATGCTGACAGAATTACACATGAGGCTTCTGCCATCTAAGTCAAGCTATGTTGAAATAGGTAATCATGTACTAGACAAACCACAGCATGATGCCACAAACCTGTTAATCAAAACCATAAAGAAGTATTAACATCATCAGTGTTCACCTTTCGGAAAGATCTTACAGACAGGGCAGCTGTTATTTCATTTGGCCTTTCTTGTAATCTGCTGACATGGGCAGCTCAGCCATTATTCCCACCATTAGACAAAGATGAAAGGCCGAGTACTGAGAGTTTAAGTACACAGGTTCAAGCTACAGCCTCCCAGTCTGAATTTCCTCCCGCCTCATATCACTCATTGACATATCTGTATAGCTCAGTTTTGAGACGGAAAGATATAGAAGTGACATGGGGGGTGCCTGACCAAGATGAGTCATGGGAAATGGCAAGCGTCTAGCTTTTTAATACCTTTCTGCATAACCTGCTCATGCCTACAGATTAGCAAACTTTTAGATCAACTTGCCGAAGGGACAGGGAGGTATACCGAAAGTTGTTGCTCCATGAAACTCACTGAATATCTTGGATACCTTACTTTAATTCAGCTATCATATTTTTGTTTAAATTATTTACACTGTGTGTGTGTGTGTGTGTGTGTGTGTGTGTGTGTGTGTGTGTGTGTGTGTTTGCACACAAGCATACCACAGAACAAAAGCAGATTTAAGAGAACACAGCAACTTATTGGAGTCAGGTTTTTCTTTCCACCATGGTTCTAGATCAGGTCTTCATAGCTGGCAGCAAGCATCTTAAACAAAGGAGCCATCTTGCTGGCCCTCAGCTGTCATGTGTGTTGCCATATGACTGTGAGAAATAGAGAGAGCTAACATGTACATGTTTTTTGTTGTAGTTGCACATTATTGATTGTGCCCAAATTGATCTTCCTTGATAACTCCTGAAGTTCATTTAAAGGGCTGAAAAGTTGTATGCACTTGGTGCTCATTATCTTGTCTTACCATTTACAAATGTCTGTCTACTGCTCCTGACATAGGAAACATCTCTCCTAGAAGTAGCTCCATTTGTTAAGATGTATGGATGGTGGCAAAATCTTAAACAGGCTTTCTGTGTTATTTTTTAGTGAGCACTAACATACAAATAATTATCCTTAAAAAAAAAAAAAACTTTGTTCTTTTTTAGCTAGCCTACTTTTCTGAGTAGTAAGCACTGTTGGCTTACTGCTTCATATCCTGCTTTTACTGATCATTTGGGCCAAGGTATTCTACTTAGTTTGCTTTTTTTTATTAGAACATCTTGGTCATTCACATACCTTGAGACTCATTTTTCCCTAGAGTGAAACAATCGCAATTAGCTTTTTGCTGGTCCATTGGCAATAAATGAACTTTCCTTCCTTACGCTAATTGTTCATATAAGGACCTTGGGAGGTACTTGTTTTCTTAGGGTTGCAGAAGCATTTCTTTAAACTGTACCAGAGTCATGTCCTATATCTTAGCCTGTATAGACCAAGTCCCCCTTAAATCACACCCCAGTCACACATTTAGGGAAGAATTCTATCATAAAAATAAAGCAAGAAATACACAATTTGAGCTACAATCATCTACTTACCCAACTCTTTCTTGCAGATACACACAGCACACACAGCAACTTCTATATAGCACTGGAAAAAATTACATCAATACTGGTGTCATTTTTCATAACAAAATGTTGATATGCCAGTACTGCCCTTGCCCCAGAGTCTTCCTTAACCAATTGCACAGCATGGAGTTGTACTTATTTGATTATCTGTATAAAAATTTTAACTGGCTTACAAAATTATGAAGGCTTTTACCTCTATAGTTCATTAGTACAGAATCTCTCTCCAAGTTAACAAAACTGCTTTCAACCCCTACATTGTCTCTGTCATGAGTCTAACATAAGGCACTGTGCTGGCAGAGATTGCATAAGATTTTTGAGACATACATCTTCTACTATTTATCAGTCCACTGTATAAAGATATAAAGACCTAAAATGTTGAATTATTGCCTATATGGAAACCATTGTCTATGATTCTAAGTTTGGGAAAGTCATTTTCACAAAGAATAAGAGCAATGATTATGTAATTATGATGCCACTTAGCAGTTCCATTCTATTTTATCCTCTTCATAACCCTTCCATTTCCATGGCTCTTGTGATCTTCAGAACATTTTACTTTGTGTAGGTAAGAATGTATAGGCAAGGAAACCAAGACAGCAAATGGCAAAAAGTCTTACATAAACTCCTATGAGAAGTATGTGCTAGACACACTCTGAAAAGCCTAACCTCACCTTGGAGCCAATGTTCTCTGTGCTCTCTCACATGAGGTGAAGCAAATGAGTGAAAAATCTTGAGCCATCTGTGTTTCCTTGTATCTCCTGACACAGTGAGTTAGAATAAGGTCACAGGACCTGAACACAAAACTGTGTGGACAGAGCACAGTGGGTTTGTTGTGGGCGAGCACAGAGCCATTCAAGACTGCAATCTCCATAGATCAAATTCATTTGCAGTTAATTTGATCAATGGTCTTTCGTCTCTGTGTTCTTGTTGTCAAACCCCCTTTTTCCATACTCAAATCATCACTGATTGAAAAGACTATCTTCCTCTCAATGCTCTTTGGAAAAAGAGATTATCATTGCATCCTTCCAACACTCATTTTACAGGCCTCCCCATGTAGCTTTAGACCTCCTGGCATGCGTTGTTTTATTCAAGTTTAGATGTGCACCGATATGAACAAGTGGAAATTTAGTATATAAATCTGCAGGATTTCTTGAGCACTTATGCTCAGGTATCCTGGATTTGTTAAAGTATGAAAATAAACCTGAAAATTACATTTTTATCCTCAAGAAGCTTATTACATAAGCAGATCGTGTTTGGCGAATTCACATTAAAAACACATAAATAAGATGATAGCCTCTGCAGTTTAGGAGACAGAAAGCTTGTAGTGAATTAGAGTTTGCAGAGAACGCTTCAGGAAAGAGAAGTGGCTTAATTTCCTCACCTAAAAATGATATTAATACTTGCTACACAGGATTATTATTACTATTAAATGAGAATATATGTGCAAAAAGTCCAGCACTGCACCTAGAAAAACATAATACTCTCACAAATGGAAATGATCATTGTATACTGGACATCCTGCATGTGTTTTCAGGGATGTTTACTGGATTTTATCCTAAATTCATAAAGAGATAGATAGATAGATAGATAGATAGATAGATAGATAGATAGATAGATAGATAGATAGATAGATAGACAGATAGATATTCAGATTCCTGGGTTATCACTTGTAAGCATAATAAGGTCTTCACTTCTGGGATATCCTGAACTTGTCCCAAGTTATATCATATTATAGTATGGTATGGTATGGCATGGTATGGTATGGTATTGTATGGTATAATATACTACTGTATTTCCTTGTTTTATCCCTCCATAACCCCTATTCATTTGGAGCTCCTCGTGGACGATGCCATGCCTAGTTTTACTGCATATACTTCTAGTACTTAGCACAATGCCTAACAGATAACAGGTAAAAAGTAAATGGTGAACAAATGGAGAAACAGACTCTTCAATATGATTGTACCAAAATACGTTGATGGGGAGAGGGCAGCTGTCCTTTACATTGCCTTGTAACACCACTGAGGCTAGAGAGCTTTACAAGCTGAAGAGAAAGCAAAATGCTCCAAACTGGACTGGTCTGTCTTTCTCAAACAAAAGATTCTTGGCTAAGTAGTTTACCAACTTATTGTTCTTGGGATAACTCTGAAGTGCTTTGAACTTGCTATAACTTTTATTAAGCAGAATATCTAATTAAGTACCTCACACCATTCACTAGCCACACAGTACTGGAATGGGTTTATTAGGTGTCTCCTATTGGAGAAATTCTGATTTCATTGTTTACTACACAAAGAAATCATCCCAGCTGTTCATTAAAGTCTGTCTTCTTCTAACTGGTAGTGACACAAGGGTACCTAAAAATCCTCCAATTTCTAGAAGCTTCATTAGTCACTACCTAACAAGAGAAACTAATGGGTTCATTGTGCAGATGTGTAGATGTGCAGAATCTTGTTTGGCCCTTTCTGATCCCAGTAGGTAATTAAGAGGACAACAGCTAGATCAGTTAAAGAAAATATGTGTCTGTCTAAGATGTGTGTACCTTTATGTGATAGCAATTTTAAGAGAATTTGGATGTATATGAACAAAGTAAAGTAAATTATCTCTCTTTGACTTAAAAAAAAAAAGAACCTTTACAATGAATGTTGCTCACACAATTCAGCTCTTACTCCTAGAGATTAAGCTGACACCATTTTAAGTTTAGAATATTACCTAGAAGTTGTTTTAACCATTTAACTCTCTCACACACAAAAATGACATTTTGTAAAGAAAGAAAAATATGACATTTCAGTTTTCTAGTTGATAGAGCTACAGATGTGGAGGACATTATGACTATTGTTCAAAACTTATAATCTGAAAAAGAACTTTCATCTCTTCACATAGAAATGTTTTAAATGTAGGTAGCCTCAACAGCTATAATTTTTAAATGATATTCAGGGATATCTTCCGCCAACAATTGAAATTGGCATTGTACACATCAAAACCTCGATTGTTCTATTATCTGTTATGGGGTTTTAACTGCTATTTTCAGGCTGTCTGATCCCACATCTGGACTGCCAGTGTTCTTGTCAGCGTGCCCCCTTTCATTCAATATTGATCAGGAACATCCTGCTCCCCAACAGGTGATAAGTTTGTTACTAACTATCCAGGTTGTCTCAGCTTTAGCAGTTGCCTTCTTAAGAGTGATACTATTTATTCATTGGAGGAAAATAAGAGAATAAGTCAAATAATTTCACCTGTAATTTGCAGCCATTTCATATAGTGTGATGCTTCACAGAGAAAAGAGCCTGTCGTTCAGATATTATATAATGTCCCCTACTTTGCCTAAGATGTTGTGAATAATGTCTCTTACAGGATGCACTATATTTATGAGCAGGTCCCTTCATTGAAGCTGCTTGTTGGGACTTAATGCTGATGAATGGAGACAGGTTATGATCTGTCAGTACTTTCATTATGTGCACTAATTTTCAGAGATTTATTTATTTTCTCACAAAACTAAAGATGTACTCCAAGCTTAGCATGCTATACAGGCATCTGAGCCTAGTGTTTTCCTTGATGGGGGTGCATAAGTATGAGGACTCAAGCTGGTGTGCGTGTGTGTGTGTGTGTGTGTGTGTGTGTGTGTGTGTGTGTGTGTGTGTGTGTGTGGCATTTAGCTCTTTGTAGTTGATTTAATAGCTAATACCCNGTGTGTGTGTGTGTGTGTGTGTGTGTGTGTGTGTGTGTGTGTGTGTGTGTGTGTGGCATCACTGTCTGAACTTTTGGTAAGTGCAGAGATTCATATTTCCTTGCTTGGTTTAAGAATGAACACTGCTTGCATTTTTAAATCCTGGAAGTGATTTTCTGAATGCAGTTTAAATCTTTTCTTATCCAAGACTGTGGAGTATTGTATTATAAGTGATAATGAAAACACTGTTGGTTAGCACATCAAAGGACGTGATTGTTAAAATAAATTATGCCTACAACATTGGACACCAAGGTTTGGAAATTAGAATACAACAATGTAAATATATGAAACTAAATTGAATCTGCAGATTCTGCTAGCCCCAGATGGCTTTATGTGATATGAAATCACTCACTTTCACATCTCTGAAGAATAAGGCTTAAAATATACTTGGTATGTGTCACGTCCTCCCACTAAGTCTAACAAGCACTAATACATCATACTGCAGCATTGCTACCACAATTCTCATTATGGGAAGAAAAACCTCCCCCAAATAATGAACAAAAATAATTCTCTTTGTTCTGCATGAAATTTCTAATTTGAATTTTACTTCCAGTGAAAACTGAATATATCTTAATTCTCGCAAGGGAAAAACTGGTGAAACTGTGGTTTGAGAAATTGTTTTTGTGATTGTTGTTTGGTTGGATGGTTGAATGATAAGCAAAAGAAAATATGCCTAGGTACGTTCACAAAACACCTATCAGACAGGTTCCTCAAAGACCATTCTACTATTTCTTTGTCATTGCCAGGCTTAAACGTGATCCAATCAGAGTTAATTAAAGAGCCCCAAGGGTGGGGGTAGAGGGAGCGGGAAAGGGTATATTTGGAACTTGTGCCTTGATAAAATGAAGTTGATTTGCAAACGTATAAAAGGAGAATATTCTACAATCTGTCAGAAAAATATGTCCTGAAGGCAATAGAGGAGTATTTCAAAGTACACTCATGTGTGGAAGTCAGCTGACATGAACAGGGAGAGAAAAATAGATTCACAGTGGTTAGACAGGGGGAGAGGGAAGGAGAATAATATTTGAAATGTAAATAAATAAAATAACCACAAGTGCAAAGGGGTTAAGCCCTGGATTAGGTCAAATTCTCTACCCTGATAGAGTTCACCAGCCTAGTAGTCAGGAGACAAAATTGTCCTTCATTGTTATCAGCATGAAGATGCAAAGATTTGCTGCCATGAGAATCTGAAGTGGACTCCCAAATACCCAAGTCTTAAAGGCTTAGTGTGCAACATGGCACTACTAGGATGGAGTAGAAACATTCAGGCCTCTTATTGGTGGTGTGATCTTGAAGGGAATAATAGGGCGTTGCCTTTTCTAGGTATATCAATGAAATAAGCTCTTTTACCACTGTTGATCCCATTGTGAACTGATACTAGAGGCCCTAAATCAGTGCAGGGGTAGGGAGCAACCAACCATGATTATAATTTAAAGAATTATGAATTAAAATAAAGTCTTCCTCTTTTCAAGTTGATTGCTTACAATACTTTTCTTTTTATGGTAATGGAAAACTGTCCAAACACCTCCCCTATGCCATTAGTTAGGGAACAATTACTTTTTCTGCATCAGGTGGGAACCTACTACCACTTTCAGAAGATCTGACTCTCTCCTACCTCTTAGTGGAAACAACATTTCGTTTATTTTTAGCATTCTTACTAAAATTTTTATTGTTTCTCTTAATTCCTACTTCAGTATACAAAGAATCATTATCCTTTAGTCCTCAAAGAATCTAATATGCTGCCATTCAGTACCTACTTAGTATGTGGCTCATGAGTTCGCCCAGTTTGAGCGTACCTCTTAGAAGTACTATCTTCAGACTTAAGCCTTTCCCTCCTTTGTCTCCAGGCTTCAGTCTTGATCATTTATTCAACCCTCTCATGACAGTGAAATCTTAAATTTTATATTCAGTGATGTTTCATATAGAGACCTTAGAAGGAGGTCTTAAGACAGAGGCCTAATGCAAGCCAAATTAAATTTTTTTCAGTTAAGAAAATGATTTTGCCAAAACACATACAGAAACAAAAAGCATTATCATTCCCCTTGTATCATCATCAACAAGAATGCTCTTGGGGGAGGGATAAGTATTCCTATGCCATCGCCATTTGAACTGAGCCAATATTAAGAGTCCATTTATTGACTTCATTAAAACTATATACACTTTTAAACATGAGAGAGGGATTCGTTGATGTAAGAAGCTCTTATTTTGATATAGTGTTATCCTTGGAGGACTGACAAAACAACATAAAAAGTTTTAAGAGTTTTTTAGGGAAAATTAAAATGAATTTTATAACTTTTATAAATGTTAAGAATAAAAGGAACATAGTGATTGATCAATTGTATCCCTGAGCCAAATCTGAATATTAACCTCATGCCAATACATTAGCTCATCTAAGAACAGATTATTGGGCTGGATGTTTTTTTGCAGTTATACTGAATAAACATGAAATTCTCTAGCACTGGGATAATATCCTCAGCCATTTTCCTGTGTTTGTATGGATATGTGTTAGTGTATATGTATGTGTACATTATGTAGGGGATACACTCACTCATGTGGGCATATGTGCAAGCCAGAGGTTGACATTCAAATGTCTTTCTCAATAATTTCTCCATCTTATATTTTGATACAGAGTCTCTTTCCTAAATTTGGAGATGTACAATTTAGCTCAGAGTGACTAGCAGTAAGCTCTCCCCTGTCCATGATCTGCCCTATTTCCACACCCATGTGACTGGGGTTACAACCATACAAAGAAAGCTATTTAGGTTATTGGGGTCTGAACGCAGATCCTTATGTTCTGAAACCTATAAAGCTTTAGGATTGACCTCCCCTGGGGTGATGGGAAATTAAGACACTAAAAACACATATACATAAAAACTTAGATTGATAGATCATGTACTCTTATAGAGACACATCAATAACAGTCCAAGAAGTTGGCACATTTATTATATACAGCACAAATGAGGAGGCAGATTAGCTAAATCTCTCTAGTGGGAGAGTATACAGTGGGAATCTTCACAGAGGATAATAGTTTCAGCATAAAATGTCAACATTCAAACTTGCAACACAGAAAGCCTTTGCAATTCCTCTGAGCGTTATCTGGGGATGGCTTTGCCATTTCCATGTATCTGAGGCATTAGGGTTCTTGACATGGCAGTGATCACGTCAATAATATACATTCACTCAGGATTCCATCCACTTCCAACACTCACGCCATCTCTCTAGCCTCCATTTTGTTAATTTAAAAACAGGGTCTTCCTAAGTTGTCCAGGATGGTCTTGAAGTTGCAATCATCCTACCTCAGCCTCTTGAATAGCTAGAACTATCAGCTTGTGACACCAAGCCCAACTTACTTTAAATTTACAAATTGTCCCTAGGTGAGTATCTTAATTAAGTGTATTGTTATGACAAGAAACACCATGAATAAAAGCACCTTTAAAAAGAATGAATTCATTTTGGAGTAAAGTTCTAGAAGCATACATCCCATTATGGTAGGGAATACATGGAAGCAGAAAGAGAAGAAATGGTGACAGGAGCATGAGGATGGCTGGTCACATTGCATTTCCACTCAGGGATAAGAAGTATATCGCCTAATATCCACTTATTAGTGAGTGCATATCATGTGAGTTCTTTGGTGATTGGGTTACCTCACTCAGGATGATACCCTCCAGATCCATCCATTTTTCTAGGAAGTTCATAAATTCATTGTTTTTAATAGCTGAGTAGTATTCCATTGTGTAAATGTACCACATTTTCTGTATCCATTCCTCTGTTGAGGGACATCTGGGTTCTTTCCAGCTTCTGTCTATTATAAATAAGGCTGCTATAAGCATAGTGGAGCATGTATTCTTATTACCAGTTGGAACATCTTCTGGATATATGCCCAGGAGAGGTATTGCCGCATCCTCCAGTAGTACTATGTTCAATTTTCTGAGGGACCACCATACTGATTTCCAGAGTGGTTGTACAAGCTTGCAATCCCACCAACAATGGAGGAGTATTCCTCTTTCACCACATCCTTGCCAGCATCTGCTGTCACCTGAATTTTTGATTCTGACTGGTGTAAGGTGGAATCTCAGGGTTATTTTGATTTGCATTTCCCTGATGATTAAGGATGTTGAAAATTTTTTCAGGTGCTTCTCAGACATTCGATATTCCTCAGTTGAGAATTCTTTGTTTCACACTGTGCCCCATTTTTTAATGGAGTTATTTGATTTTCTGGAGTCCATCTTCTTGAGCTCTTTATATATATCAGCTATTAGTCCCCTATCTGACTTAGGATTGGTAAAGATCCTTTCCCAATCTGTTGGTGGTCTTTTTGTCATATTGACAGTCTCATTTGCCTTACAGAAGCCTTGCAATTTTATGAAGTCCCATTAGTCAATTCTCAATCTTACAGAACAAGCCTTTACAGTTCCATTCAGGAATTTTTCTCCTGTGCCCATATCTTTGAGGCTTTTCCCCACTTTCTGCTCTGTAAGTTTCCCCAGAAACTTAGAATAACCAAGATACAATTTGCAAAACACATGAAACTCAAGAAGAAGGAAAACCAAAGTGTGGATACTTTGTTCCTTCTTATAATGGGGAAGAAAATACCCATGGAAGGAGTTACAGAGACAAAGTTTGTAGCTGAAACAAAAGGATGGACCATCCAGAGACTACCCCACCTGGAGATCCATCCCATAATCAGCCACCAAACACAGACACTATTGCACATGCCAGCAAGATTTTGCCAAAAGGACCCTGATATAGCAGCCTCTTGTGAGGCTATGCCAGTGCCTGGCAAATACAGAAGTGGATGCTCACAGTCATCTATAGGATGGAACACAGGGCCCCCAATGGAGGAGTTAGAGAAAGTACCCAAGGAGCTAAAGGGGTCTGCAACCCTATAGGTGGAACAACAATATGAACTAACCAGTACCCCAGAGCTCGTGTCTCTAGCTGCATATGTAGCAGAAGATGGCTTAGTAGGCCATCACTGGGAAGAGAGGCCCCTTAGTCTTGCAAACTTTATATGCCCCAATACAGGGGAACACCAAGGTCAAGAAGTGGGAGTGGGTGGGGAGGGGAGCAGGGCGCAGGGAGGGTATAGGGGACTTTCGGGATAGCATTTGAAATGTAAATGAAGAAAATATCTAATAAAAATTTGAAAAAAAAATATGTTTCAAGTGACCAGACTGGAATTAACATTATGCAAAAGTTACACTGAAGCTTGACTGTCCCTCACATATTGGAAACAGTAATTGGACACAGTTGGTTTAAACAAAAAGGTACATAAAGTTGGGAAGGAACATGCTGGGAGAATATAGAAGGACTTGGAGGGAAGGAGTGGAGGTATTTGGTCAAAATACGTTAAGTACATGCATGTCATTTTAAAACAAATGAATGAAAAAGAGGGAAAAAATCAGAAAACTTGATTTTCTTTTAGAACCTTAGCCCTTCTCTGCACAGTGCCATAGCTTTCCCTCCCATCTTTTTAATAGGTAATACAGAGGAAAGTCTTCCATTTAATTCATCAGAAGTATTACAAATTCCCTTTGAACTAAATATAGGTTCTTGAAAATAACGCTCACCCTTTCCAAGTCAATTATTTCCTAATGCAACCATGGAAATAAGCAGTGGCCCTAGCATCAACATGCTAAAAGAAATGTGACAGACACTGCCTCCGCTGATTTTCCTTTCTGTCTGCATGTAGGGGTAAGCAAGTAGCAAAGAAGCACAGGTACGAAGGTGAATAAAAGAAAACTATTAGACCCAGCTTTATCTTTGTATGTTACTTTCTGTCATTTCTTTTCAAACCACGACAAAAATGAGTGTGTGTCACAACCGCCATCTCCCATTTCTGCCCTGTCTGTGCTGAGCAAAACTAAATCTGTGTGTCTTTACAGAGCCTCTCCATTGCCCTGGCTGCTGTCAAGGTACCGAACTTAGTGTAGATGTGGCCTACTAGATTATTAATGCTAATTTGTTTTCCTCCAATAGGCATCACAGTAGATAGACATGGATTCATTTACTTCGTGGATGGGACTATGATCCGAAGAATTGATGAGAATGCTGTGATCACAACTGTAATTGGTTCAAACGGTCTGACTTCTACACAGCCATTGAGCTGTGACTCTGGAATGGACATCACTCAGGTAGGCACTGCTGCTTGTCAAGTGTTATCACCATTCAGCATCGTGGAAATGGATAACAATTTTCTCATGCAGAAATTACATAGAAAGGAAGCCTGGTGCATCTGCTATAATGTCAGATAGCAGAATCTTCTCTTTGTGTAAGTTACTTTTTCCCTTTCAGAAAACTTTGAAGAAAATAGTGAGCTAGGATGGGAGGAATGTTAGAAAAACATATATGGATATAGCAAAACCTCCCAAATTTGAATCAATTAAAATTATATTGTGCTATTTTCTAAAATATCCAATGTTACTATTTTTTATTTTATTTATTTATATATTAAGGGAATAGGGAAGTGGGGTATATGTGGAAGTCAAAGGACAACTTGCAGAAATAGGTTCTTTCTCTCCACTATGTGAGCACCAGCAATCAAATTCAGGTCACCAAGCTCAATAGCAAGTCCCTTAACTCCCTGATCTATTTTGCCAGCCCAATTTTATTATGTTTGTATACCACAGCAAATGAACTTTAGCAAAGTAGTGATGATCAAGATCTTTAGAAATCTGTTTAATAAATATTTGAGTGTGGCATGTTATTCATGGGTATATAAACAGCTATTTCTGGGATGTTTTAAGTTTTCTTAAATAAAAGCAACACCTTTCTCAGATTTGTTTTATACATATTTAGCAAAATGCTGGGATGCTGGCCCTGTCCTCAGGAATCTTGGGCAAACCCTATGGCTTTTAGTAGCTTTTTTTATAAAGAGAGAAAAAATGTGAAGATGGATGGGTGGGAAGGAGGAAGGATCTGGGAGGAGTTGAAGAATGAGGAAAATATGATACAAATGTACTATACTAATTTCTCAAAAAATAAATGAAATATTTTTTAAAACTTTCCACCAGAGAATAAAAAGGTAAAAATCAGGATAACATTCATATGGACCCAAACTTCTGATTTTTGACACCATTCAATAAGTAAATGACATATAGAGAGATTATAGAACATACAATATTATTTCAGCATTGTTTGGATACTTTTTCTTAGTCTGTACCACAAAAAGTTGATGGGTTTAAGAAGATAAAGAGGCTAAACAATCCCTTGAAGGGACTATGCTCTAACATTTTACAGACCTGTAACTCTAATGATGGTTTCAAAGTAATTAGAATAATATTGAGAATTTCAACATTGATTAATGCATCAGGGAGAATGGTTTCTGCTAAAAATAACCCGATGCTGCCTAAAAGTATTTTCAACAATAAGGCTTAATCATCTCATATAGTGAAATGTCCAAAAATGAAACAAAGACGCCAGTAGACTTTCTTCAGTCACATTTTTCAGAAATGAGTAGATATTTGTGTATGTGAATGGAAATCGGGGTCCCATTAGGAACAAATGGAGGGTCACAGTTACATAAGCAACTGGTTCCATCAATTACTATTAAAATATCCTAGTACCTTCATTTTCCATAGCATATGAATCTAAATATAACAGGGAAAATTAAAAAATTAAAGTAACACATTAGTCATTAGTTCTAATACCACTCCCCACCTCCATTTGTGCTCTTTAAAATGCTAGAGATGCACCTACTCAAGTTCTCTCTGTTTCTGTCCCTGCCTCACTCCAGAAATTGAAATCATCTGAGTCAAGTTAAAAAATAAAATGAGGAGTGGGAAGGTCTAGAAAAATGGATAAAATTAACAAACTTCTATTAGAAATGAGTAGATCAGACATTCAAGTTCTTAGAACAATTTAACTTTCTATGATTCAAGATCTTACAGAAGCCAAAGAAAAGGAGCATTATTTATGGAAATGTGGAAGGGTGTGAATGTATTTATATAGGGGAGTGGAGAGAGAAAAGATGCATATATGTGATTCATTTGTGGGTTATTTTTAACTTAAAATAGAACACTTAGTACTGCAATCAATCAACTTTAAAGAACTGATGTGATTCTGTGGAAAACTTATTCCAGAAAGAGAATTCTCTGTCTCAATAGAGGGAAAGTATGACACTTTTTAACCACAATTGATACTATAGTAGCCCTCTCATCCCTTTTTGAGACAGAGTAGATAGTATGATCTCTGCTCACTCAGTAGATACAGTTATGGTGGAAAAAATGGTCCAAAGGACTGGGTACAGCTGAAGCTGAGACATGACTAGGAGTGAAAAGGTGAGGGAGCTTATAAGAATAATTTAGCTTTTATTTCATCCAGTGGAAAATGGAAAGCAAGTAGCAGCATTAGGAGAGGAAGTACACCATATGTGGTGGCAATATGCCTTTAATCTCAGTGCTGGGGATGCAAAGGCACACAGATCTCTGTGAGGTCAAGGCAAGCCCTGGTCTACATAGTGAGTTTCAGTCAGTTACATACCTCATCTCTAAAACAAAAAGGGAAAGAAATAAATCCAAATCTTACAAGTGTTGTTCAGTGATAAATTTATCACCTCTCATGCAAGATCCTAGACTTAATACCCAGTACTGCTTTCAAAAAAATGTTTCAGAGGATATTTGTGATTATAGACTAGAGAATAGAGCAGACCAAAAACTGTTAGAGGATAAGAGACTATTTAAAAGCTGTTGGAGTGATATAGGTATGACAGCAACAGAATATATCAATGCATCAATGATTGAACAGCCTTTTCAAATGCTGATATACATGCCAGGTATGGTGGCACATGCCTTTAATTCCAGCACTTGAAAGGCAGAGGCAGAAAAATCTCTGTGAAATCAATGCTACCCTGGTCTACATAAATAAGTTCTAGAACACCAGAGCTACATGGTGAGATAGTCTTGAGGAGAGAGAGGGAGAAAGAAAGCAGGAGAGGGAAGGACAAAGAGAGAGGGAGGGGCAAGGATGTGTTATACAAAGTAAGCTGCTTTTTGGTGTGTTTTCTTGGTTTCTGTTCTATTGGGGCAATGCCATGACTAGTACTTACCAAACAAAAAGCATTTAATTGAGATCCTGGTTAGCTTCTGAGGGTTAGACCATACTGGTCATAGTAGAGAGCATAGCAACAGGTGGGCAAGCAGGTATGGTACTGTGGAGCAATAAGTGAGAGCTTAACATCCCGATCTGCAGACAGGAGGCAAAGAGAGTAAGCCTAAGCTTGGCTTGAGATTTTGAAACCTCAAAGCCCACCCCCAGTGACACACATCCTCTAACAAGACCACACCTCCTAATTCCTCCTAAACAAAGTCCGCCGACTAGAAAACAAAACATTCAAATATATGAGTCTATGGAGCTGTTCTCATTCAAACCAGCACATGTGCTAAGCTGCTAGGTCTTTGTACCACACCAGTATAGTGAGCCTGGTCATGATGCTGCCCATTTTTATGAAGTTGCATAAGCAGGCACTTCCAGCAGCTGAAAGTAGAGTATCAAAATATGAATTGAGAAGATAGGTTTGTCAAATCTTGGAACTCAAATCACAGGTGTGCTGACTGAATTTCTAACGTAAGCAAGTACAAGGAGGGCAGTGCTGCTTTACTGAGATAGAAAAGAAAAGAAAAAGAGAAACGGACTTGAGCAAGAATCAGATGATGTGTTCAATGTGGGGCATGCTTGAGTATGAGATACCTATTCAAAGCCAAGAGGCCTGGAAGAAAATCATATATTTGTCTAAAGATAAAGGTCTGAAGTGAAGATTCTATTCGTGATTATCTATTTACTCTTATCTATAGAAATGGCACATAGGTATCCAGTGAGAACTCTCGGGGAGCATGCATAGCTTGCAAAGAAAAAAAAAAAACTCTAGGGAACAGTAAATTTCAAATAATAAAAAGAAAGAGTGTATGTACCACAAAACAAGCTAAGAATAAAAGACCAAGTAAGATAAAACCCAAGAAGGTATAAGGAAAAAAATCCCCCCCAATAAACCAAGTTTTTCAAGAATAGTATCTCTCATGTTGAGTAGATGTCATGGAATAAAATAAGTTTTTTTGGAAAGGCATTTGATATTACAATGTTAGTGACTCTGATAAGTGAGATACTAATCTGTAAGAGCTGGAATACTGTAGTAGAGTAGACAATGAGGGAAAAAAAGATGAAATAGATAATTCTTTCAGGTATTTGACCGAATAGAAGAAGATTGTCTTGAACAAGGGTTGGATAGGCAGAGGCTTTGGCTTTGAAACCTTTCAGCTCTTAGGTATGAGTAAATTATCAAGTTAGAACAGAAGTACAATGAATGCAGTCTAATTGAAGAATGGAAAGAATGATTCAGCTGCCTAGATCCTCGGTGATTATCTTATTTATTCAGAAAACTGTGACCATGTTTCTCCTGGCCATCCTTAAGAATATGGACAGTCATCCCTTAGAAAAAACAAAGCTCAGTATGTCAACTTCATTGGACATTACAAGAGCAAAAGCTCAGTTGTCTAATAATACTTACAGAGGTCCAGCTGGGCTTACACACAGCGCAGCTCCATATTTCAGTAAGTCGAAATATACAGCTGGGTAAAGGCAAATGTCTCAACAAAGCTGCACAGTTTGTACTGATAGGGATGTATGGGATACAGCTTAAGAAGTTTGTACTGTTTCTAAGACTATAAGATAGCAGTATACATGACCAAAGAATTTTATGGGGTTCCTGCCTATTGAACCTTTTCAATCAAATGTTAAATAGAAATCATCCAGACCTTATGATGTAAGAAAGATAAACCAAGCATTCATGTAAATGTATCTCTACAAAAATATAACCATATTGTCTTATATTCTGTGCAATTCCAAGCCAGCATGTCTCAAACAAGGCCAATCCTACCCATGCTAGCATAATATCTACACATTTTGAGAAGGATGCAAGAGAAGGCTTCTTTTTCTGTAACTTTGTGTTCTGCACTTTCTTAGAAAAAATGGAACCTCAGAAATCAAGTCCTTAATAACAGGTCATAATACCCTCTAGTGAAGTTCTAAGAATAACTGCCACCATTTATTGAGAATTTTAAAGTGCTGTTGTTAAATTTTCACTATAAATGATACTGGGGTACATAAGGATGCTTTTTATGCAAGTATATATTAACAGTGCACATATACTCCATACTCTCTGTGCTTCTTTTTCTCTCCTCTTTCTACTCATTAGTCCTCTTTATTGTTCAACTTCACTACATATGTGTATATACTTATTTATATGTAGAAAATCTAGAAAATATTTATTTAGCTGGTCTTTCTGAGACCAGCTAAATTTAATTCATGTGAGTATCTTCTGTTGCATCCACTTTCTTCTTTATGACTGAAAGTTCCAGTGTGTGTGTGTATGGAGAGAGAGAGAGAGAGAGAGAGAGAGAGAGAGAGAGAGAGAGAGAGAGAGAGATGCATGTACACACAGTGTTACAATGTTGTTGTTATACACTGTTCCATTTTGTCTCCACAATCCAGCTATACTTAAAAGGTTAGTTTTATTGTTCACATCTATGGATGATAAAGCAGTTAGTGAGAAGGATACAAATATAATGTGACCATTGAATTATAAAGTGATAAAATCGGGCCCTGGGCAGAAAGTTTCAGGCTGCAGGTGTACATTCTTCCAACTTACACGTTTTCAAAATTGGAGTTGATCAAATATTCTTCTATTTAGCCAAGAAATGAATGCCACTTGGTTGAGAACTGTACTGCTTAGTCACAGAACATGTGTTTACTGACAGTTAGGAAATAGTTTAATAAAACCTAATCATCTCAAGAAATGAAATTTGCTTTGGTAATAAAATCAGCAACTTACTCAAAATCAATATATTTTTAAGTAAAACGTGAAACTCAACAGCTCTCAGTACAAACTCTGAAGTGTACTCCCCTTTGTAAGTAGCCAGATTTTTTCACTTCGGGGAATGAACTGATTCTGGAAAGATTCAGATATTCATTTTCATTGCTTCGTTTCAGTCTTCCTCCTCTGTCCTTGCCTCTTGTGCTTACATACAATGGACTTGGAAGTCATACCAAGAGTAACTCTGAGAGCTGGATTTCCTATTTTACAAAAGCCTAATGTTACAACAAAATTCAACCCAACAGCAGACACACAAGCACAGATAATACTAATTTTCCATTGCCTGTAAGACACATACTTCGATTTGTTTCCTTTTCCTGGTTGTTTACAACATACAATATTTACTTTAAGCAAAGTAAGCTTCCATTTATAAATTAATACATTTTAAGAATCCCAGAAATTCCACCCCTACTCAATGATAGCTGTTGTAGTGACTACCAAGGCAGTTTGGGAATATGTTGACGAGCAAAAAGCACACAATAGGAAATCACAGCTAAGGTTGGATTGATGTTTTCCACAATGATGCTGCACTTTATTTTATGTGCATGTACAGATTTATTTTATGTGCATGTATATATGTCTGTATGAGTTTATGTGTCCTGTGTATGTAGGTGCCCGAAGATGCAGAAAAGAGTTTTAGATCCCCTGGAATTTGAGTTATAAGTGGTTTTATCTGCCCAGTGTGGGTGCTAGAACCCAAACCCAGGTCTTCTGCAAGAGCAATAAGAGAAGGAGCCATCCCTTAAGCCCCAAATGTCATACTTTTGACAAATAATATGATACAGAGTACTAAATGACCCTGCCTCTTAACTCTGTCTCCTCACTAGTATTATACAATTGTTTATTTGAAGCATACTACAGTGTTGTGTTAGTCTGCATCTATTCTTTGTTGCTTGGTTCAGTACACATTTTTATATTCTTCTGTTAAAATCTTATATCTTTACTTTCTTTCCCAGTCTTGCATCAACTATGGATTTTATACCTGTCTTTAATGTCTTCATCTGTAATAAACATCCAATATGTAAGGGTGGGGTATCTAGTCTAGCTATTAGACAGATTATGGGCCACCCATTTGATCTATCATTTACAGGCTGTGACAAATAGTAGACAATAAAATCAATACAATGACCTATGATAAATGTTTTTCCCAAAGAGAAATTCAAAGAATAACACAGACTATATAATGTGAAGTAAGAATAAGTATTATTTCAAGAAAATAATATTTCAGCAGGCTCATGGTATAAAAATAGTTCTGTGAGTAGGTCATATGCAAAATAGATATGAAATTCACTTTTCACCATATTTTCCCCAATTTATCCACAAAGATATTGTGCAACTCAAAGGTTCCATAAAGTATTCAGAATTGTTTAAAGGACACAAGAATTGCTTTACAAAATCTGTTTGCACCCATGGGATCCATAAACACTACTTCCTGATCCAGAATGAGTAGACAACTTTTTAAAAATGTTTTGGAGTTTTTTGTTTTGTTTTGTTTTTCTGAATCAAGTACCTTCCATGAACTTTATATGACACAATCTGATTCCTTTTGAAGTTTGATCTATGTTTAACCCTCTCTAATAATCAATCATCCACTAGTTTTCAACAGTAATAAACTAAAAGAGAAGGAAAAAATGGCTCCCAAAGTCCATTTGCAATTTCCTTGTAAGATGTAGTTCTTCCTGACCAAATAGCATTAAAAAAAACTTGAGTTCAGTAAAGTAGTTAGGTTTTCTTTTAAATTCCCTTCACCCATCTTGGGCTTTAGTAACTTGGAATCGATATTCTTTGTGGGCATTTTCCTTAACAGAAAAAACAAAACCTTCCCTTCTCTCTCATCCATCAGCATTATACCACCTGCCCCAAGCAACAGACCTCTTGCTTCCCTGGCTGTCTTCCACTCTCTGCATAACTGAAAAAGCCATTTTCCATTGTCCTTAGAATTTTTTGCAAGCTTCAATCAAATAAACTACAACTGTATAGAAGGGGAAATATAAGGCATCTTTTTCAAAAATCTACATGCCAATTCTTTCATAGAGTAGATTCAGCATTTTCTGTTGCTTTTTAAAATGCATATATAATAACAGTCAAGTATCAAAAGTTACAGCAATCTTGGAAGAAAAACAAAATAAAAAGAAACAGCAATTTAAGAGAGAAAAGACAAAGACGCCTTTATTTGCCTTTCTTCACCTCTCTGTCTCTCTGTCTCTGTCTCTCTCTCTCTCTCTCTCTCTCTCTCTCTCTCTCTCTCTCTCTCTCTCTCTCTCTCTCTCTCTCTCTCTCTCTCGCTCTCGCTCTCGCTCTCGCTCTCGCTCTCGCTCTCGCTCTTGCTCTCTCCTGCAAACCCTTTCACAGTTATAGAATGTCCTCCATCACCCTGAGTGATGCAGATGATATCAAAACTCAAGTTTTTCATAGGTTACTTACTTGCCTTTCTTTGTGCACTTCCATCACTCTCCCATGTGCACACTGAATGAGAACAGAATTAGATCTTTCGAATGAAGGCCATTATAAGTGAAATTCCCTGCAGGGACTGACTTCTGAGTTTGTGAAGCTCTGTAGGGAATCAAGAAAATCTGAATTATAATAAGTTTGCTTGAATAAAGGGATCTCCCAGGGGAAAAAAAAAAGAAAGTTTATTTTAAAAGTTCCTGCTACTAGAGAAAGAAATCTCACCACCTCAACTCCCACCACACCCTCTTTATTCTTAGGTAAGTGTGAAGCCCATCTCACTGTCAATGCAAAGAAAATGTCTGTGGTGACCCTGTATAATTCAAAGAGAGGTATAGGTGGTAGAAGGTGAGGGTAGATTGCAGGTTAACAGCAAGATATAGAAGATAAAAGCCAACATATCTGAAATATATAGAAATATTTGTCTGGGGAGCTAGCAATACCAGTGGGCAACGGGCATAGGAAGAAATGATGACAAAATAATGAGAGACACTTGGGGTAGAAAGAAAATATAACAGATTAATAAGGCCCAGAAAGCGAATAGAAAGGAGTTTTAGAGTCCTGGTGTCAATTGCTTATACCTTCTCAATTAGGCATGGTTACTTTAACCAAGTGAAAAAGACATGTGCAGAGTCATCATCGAGTAATAGATTGACTGACATTAAAAGCCCTACCAGCCAACCCTCCAATGGGATGTTCTGTCTTCATTCACTTTTGCTCTTGCTGGACCACAGAACAACAGCAATGTAGCTGCTCCGCAATTAGTTATCTTAGGACTTCAAACATGCTCCCCATCAACTTGCCAGCTAAACGGGCATGTAAAAAGAAAGTGACACCAACTTCAAGGCACATAGCAATCATATTTTGCAGCCACAGAATATAGTGGTCATCAGAGTTATTTTAATGTCGCATTTTGCAGTCGTACTAAAACTATTTTTAATCATTTCCTTAGGAGTTCCTAATGACTTTCCATGTTGCTCACTTGTAAATACAAGGATATGTTCAAAATAAAGGTTACAAATTGTATTAAAAGTGAGGAATAGCCATTACTTTTAGTTGCCCTTTTAGTCATTAAAAAAAAAATCTTTCTGAATTATTCATTCCTCTCTCCTCTGAAATGGTAATATAGAAAAATTCATTTTGTCTAATTCTTGACCCAAAAGAAGGTGCTTAATAATTTCACCTTCAGCACTACACTTAAAAAAAAAGACACTAGAATCTTAGAGCTTGTTAATTATTCCTCTTTATGATGGCTAATTTAATAAATTACCCAATTGTTGATTAAGTGGCCTCTCTTTTTTAATGGGAAAGCACTTGCAAATGTATGGAGTGCTTTACAAATATAGAGGGTGATGTAAGATGCTAATTGGCATCTTCAGGAAACGTTTTCTGCCGATTCATCATATGCTTGCTAAAATGGGAGGACACAAGAACAAAATAAGTTTGCAAGGTGGTTATTCTGATTTTGTAATATCCTTTGTTGTCAGTGTCTAATTTAAATGTATTCCTGGATAATGTTATTTATTGCTTATGCAACTGAAACTCAGACTCCTGGCTCTGTCTTGTCACATGCAAGAAAAAAATAAATAAATAAAAATAAAAACACCCTCTGGAACTGGGAAGGCCAGCCAGATGTTTCTCTGAGCCTTTATAGAGGATTCAAGAGACAAACTCAGGTGTTTTAGATAGCTTCTTCTTCACAATAATACCAACATGCAGTTAATAAGGCACAGTGGTTAGGAAAAGGGACTGCTTAATTTCAAATCCTTGATCTAGGCTTGATGGATGCCCTTGGAAAAAAATTGTTTATCTATAAACGGGAATGATAATGCACCTGCCTCATGGTGAGGTTGTAAAGATTCAGTGAGGTCAATATGTATAAATCATTTAACAGAGTATTTGGCTTACAAGTGCTCAATAAAATTCTATACTAGTAATAGAAATAATAGTAGCTCTATTTGACCTTGTTCTCCCAATAGAAAGAACTGACCTAATACCTAACAGGATTGGAGTAAAATGAACTAGCAGAAGCTTGGAACTGGTAAAGAAATTATGTAACACTTCTGATCTGACTGTTTCATGGAAGGGTACCGTTTGCAGAAAGGCAAATATCAATAGGTGTGTTTGATGAGCTGTGGCGAACACCTGTTCCAGAACTGATCTTAGTCTGCTTTGACCTTCACAGAACGCATCTTCTGCCTAATGTTGATGTGAAGTTCCATCTAGATCACTTAGAGAATGATCATGATAGTCATTGAATGTAACATCCTTCATCCCAAATCCTTCATTTTCTTTCTCATTTCAAGAACTGACATGCAGACTGTGGCCACAATGCACAGGATTTGCACACAGTCATGTATTTGAGTGTCTTTTTGATCATATCCCATCTCTTTAAACTTTAGAGGTAAAGGCAGTTTATTCAGTGAGTAGCCTGCAATCACTCTAGATTGGCCAATTTTGCCATAAATAAATAAATAAATAAATAAATAAATAAATAAATAAATAAATAAATATTAGAGAGTATAACAAAGAAGAGTTTATCTAGGTCAACATGAAGAATGCTGTCGTTCTCAAATGAAAATAAAATGAATTGGAAAGGCTCCCAGCTAACTATAAAATCCAAAGAAGTCTTGAAGCTGGATTTTCCTCAGTAGAAAGCAATGCCCTTGTTTGTTTTTTAGGGGGTCTCTTTTTTTTGGGGGGGGTGTTTTGAATAAAGTTTAGTCTGTGAGTCCCTTCACCCACCTAATAACACTGGCTTATTGGTGGTGGTTTTGTTTTGTTTTAACTTGTTTTGTTGTTGTTTTAGTTTGGTTTGTTTTATTTTTTAAAGATATTCAGGTTTTAAGCATATCCATCAGGATTCTTTTTAAATCTAACATAAAATATTTACCAAAATAATGAACTGAGACAAATGTTGCAATAAGACTATGTACAGAGTTCCTTTACATACTATTGTTCTCCAAATTCATTTAAGTTGTTTTAACGGCACTTTGGAGCCTGCATCTTCTCAAGTAAACAATCAGTAAACTCCAATATAGTAATCTATTATTACAGATATTTTCACTGATGCCTCCAAGTTGACAGCTCAAACCACTTGCATAAGAAGCAAAGAACAGCAGGTCCATACCTTCAACTTCAGCATATCCTAATTCTGCTGAAATGTCTGCACAGAAGCAAATAGGCTGAGTTTTCATGACGCCTTAAAATAAAAGTCAAGTACCGTGTTCAATGCTATATCGAAAACGTAATTTATCACATAAATAAAACTCCCTCAGCAGTGTCCTCTTTCCACACAAAGGACAATGGCACGTTAGCTCTTATTAAAACTATTAAGCACCAGAGGAAAACCATCCTCAAAGTTCAGGGAGAGTCACAAAATGCAAAGCTTGCAAACTACTTTGGAAGTGTTCTTTCTTCTACATGTTTTTCTTGGTGTGCCCCATGACCTGAAGTGAACCTGAAGCTGTCTACAATACAAAAATACTTGGATGATAAATTCAGTAGTTTGCGTCTAGATGTTTTAGGACAACATTCCAGCACAAAGTCATTTGTTCTTGTTCTATCTCTTAAGTATAACCCCAAGTCCTCCTTAACTACAGAAGAGGAAGTAGATACATCAACACAAACCCTTCTTTATCAAATGGAAACATCATTCAAAGATGCTGTTCTGCATAAGAGGGCCATCTAAAATGGACCTATTTGTTGAGAGGACTTATCCTGAAATACATTCTTTCTTGGCATAGAATTCATTTTGTGAGTTTCTGACAAAACTCACTTTAATCTGGTCTGGGTTCATCCTGAGAGGCAGGCTGGCTGAAATGGAATGTGCAAGAGGAAAATGGAAGCCTAGACAAGTTTCTGATCAAGGCTCCAAAGTTTAATAACCGAACTCTGTTTAACCAACATGGAAAGATCCCCAGCCCACCCTCCTAAGTCCGGTCAGATCGTAGGCAGGTCAAGAGATCGTAGGTGGGTCCAAGGATCGAGGCGGGGATGAGTGTCTGTTGACGTAGGTGGTCCAAGGATGCTGCATTCTGGGGGATTGGGGGGTCTTCTTGGTAGGAGGTGGAGACACAGCAGCTCTCTAGTGGGTTTTAGCGCCTGTAGGGGGCTGGCGCTATGAAGGAAAGTGATTAGTGTAAACGCAAGGTAGGCTTGGCAGCAACAAGGAGCTGAGAGATAGTCTAGGGGTGGGACCAGGCAGCTAGGAGGAAGCCTGGTGCAAGGCTAGTACGTTGGGCGCCAGCTGTGAGTTTCTGACAAAACTCACTTTAATCTGGTCTGGGTTCATCCTGAGAGGCGGGCTGGCTGAAATGGAATGTGCAAGAGGAAAATGGAAGCCTAGACAAAATTCTGTTCAAGGCTCTGAATTTTAATAACCGAACTCTGTTTAAATAACATGGAAAGATTCCCAGCCCTCCCTTAAGTCTTAGAAGTTGCTGCCGGCGGTCTGATCATAGGTGGGTCCAAGGGATCGTAGGCGGGTCCAAGGATCGAGGCAGGGACGAGTGTCTGTTGACGTAGGTGGTCTAAGGATGCTGCACTCTGGGAGATCCGGGGAGGTCCTCTCGGTAACAACTCTCTGGTGGGCCTCAGCGCCCGCAGGGGGCTGGTGCTCTAAGGGAGAGTGATTAGTGTAATAGAAAGGTAGGCTTGGCAGCAACAAGGAGGTGGGAGACCCCAACACATTTAATAAATGAATTGTATAAATTCAAAACATTTATAAAGTTTGATATGCAAGTGTGTCATACAGTTTATTCCTGTAAATGTTCTAAGATTCCAAATTTTAAGGACAAAACTTAAGTCAATCCAAGAAAATGCAGCTTACTCTTGATGTCCACCACATCCATGTGAAAATAAACCGAGGTACAATCTTATGTCCATTTGGGTCACCTACAAGTCCACTGACCAAAGCCATGGAAAGGCCATTCTGAAGGAATGATCCCAGTGTCTAACAAGGTAACTATCCAGTGGGAATATATACGTGTGTGTGTGTGTGTGTGTGTGTGTGTGTGTGTGTGTGTGTGTGTGTGTCGTTGTAGACATTCAAGGAATTATTGTTTACAAATACAATTCCAGACACAGAGAAAATGTTGTTGAAGGTCAACCTCATAAATAGGAAATGCAGAGCTATAACTCCAAAGGCATGTGGGAAAATTGTGTAACCTACTATGCGATTATCCTCAAATATCACAAGAATGAGATGGCAGTACAAAATAGTAGCATTTCAAGAGGGTCAGAAAAACCTTCACAACACAAATGCCTTCACATTAACAACAATATTCCTAGCATATGTTTATTTTATGTGTTGTTGCTGTTGTTGTTTTACTTTCATGGCAATGTTAACATCTATTACTTAGGCTTGGCCTAGGCCATCCACTATATGAAAATCATTGACTAATTAGTAACAAGATGGTCCTTGATAGTTTTTATTTCCCTTTACTATTTCATGTTTACCAGCATCTTACTTTCCTTTTGTTGCTCTAATATACTCTAACATAAACAATTTAAATAATGATGTTTATTTTCATTCATGGTTCAAGATACAGTACTATTAAAAAAAAATGCCATGGATGTCAAAGACCTGCTTTGACATCTACAGGTGCCAGGGCAGTTAAACCAAGGCAGGCAGCAAGGTGTGACCTAGGCAGGGGTCAGTGCTGAGAGCAATGAAGGTCAGCACTCAGCGGGGCTGAGGGGGGTCAGTTCTTGATAGAGTCCAATGGGGGCTGATTAAAGAAGTTACTCAGAAGGCTCTTCTCTGAGGGAAATGGGGCTGGCACTCCTGTGGCCAGCAAAAATCTCTGAACTTTTTAACTCTTAGGGGCCAGCAAGAAAGAAAAGGAAAGAGAGAAAATTTATATACATACACATATATACATACACACACACACACACACACATACATACATACACACACAGTGGGTGAAGCAAAAGGCAGATTCCAATAACTTCATACATATATAAATACATACATGCAAACAGACTGACAGAAGGATGGATAGTCATATACATATTCACACACTGATGTTTCTGCCTTGATGGTAACGGACTCAACCTCTAAACCTGTAAGCCAGCTCCAATTAAATGTTGTCCTTATAAGAGTTGCCTTGGTCATAGTGTCTGTTTACAGCAGTAAAACCCTAAGATAACCAATACCGTTACAAGAAATAATGTTATGTAGTACAGGTTATTCCCAAGAACCCATGTACATTTGTAACTTATATAAAAATCTGTCACACCTCCTTTAATTCATCAGAATGTATATCTACTCATCAGCAATTCTTATTAAATCACATCAGGGAGCTGAGGGCAAAAATGCATATAAGAAATCAATTATCACCAGTCCAGCCTCAGTGAGAGTCATGTCAGCCAGTGCTACCATTGTTCTTGTTCTCTGACCATAAAAGATCCCTAGCTTAACTAATAAGAGTGTGCCTTTCTGAACTTCAAATTGTTCCCTATGATTTTCTACATCAGAGCCAGTAGCAAAAACATCTTAACCTAGTTTCCCTAACAATTTTATTTTCCCAAATACTTTCTAAGGGTGGTGGTCATTGCTGACATTCTACATCTCTAAGCTCTTTCCTAGGGTGGTGATAGAATCATTAATCTGCTGCAGCAGCAATGCCTAAAAGAGAACAAACTTTAATAGTTTAAGTTCCAGAGATACTGCCCAGTGAGGGGCTGGAAGACCCCTTAAGAGTTTTCATACAGTTCTCAGACTAAGAAGGTTGTGAGGGCAGCAAGCAGAACAGAACTCCCTAACATCATGAAATAACCAAGACACGTGGTCCTAGGGGTCAGGTGACACCTAGGGGCACCCATCATGGCTGTGCTGACCAGTGAGCCACATTCCATGAGTTCTAAAGCCATTTGTCATTCCTCCTGCATGGTCCTTGGCATGGAAGTCAAGACAACAGGGTCATTAAGCAGCTAGTTAGTTGCCTTATGCCCACAGGCAGAAGAGTGCAACAAATGCATGCGTGCTAGCCCCCAGTTAACTTCCACTTTGGGGCCCAAGCCCAGGGAATGCTTCTCCCCACTGGGGGCCATGTCTTACCATGCCAATTAACATAATTAAGGTAATCTCATACAGACCTTCTCAGGGTCCCTTCTCCCAGGGTGATTCTAGATTGTGTGAAGTTGACAATTGATACTAGCCATCAACTATATTATGGTTATCACTGGCTTGCACTATTGTATTACTCTTTCTTTATCCCTGTATTCGGGGATCTTGCTAGAAATATTGTCAAGACCCAGTGAGAAATTACAAAGTACTTCATCATTATAACATTATTTAATACATGGGATGAGCTGCACAGGTGTTAAATGGGTTAAGAAAATTAAGAACACCTTCAGGAAATGGCTGCCACCTCTAGATCTAGAAAACAAAAAAATAAAAGAAGAGTTTGAGATTGTTAGAACCTACAAAGGTAGGAGTTTTGTTCCCTGGAGGTAGGACATAGGCTGTTGAGAGGAAGATACTGACAGTCTCACACTAAGTATGTACTTATAACAAATTAGGCTCTGGTACCTGTAAGAGGGCAAGATGAGACTGAGTCTCAGACTATGCAAATGAACTGGAAAGTGAGGCATTGCTGCCAGAATGAAGGACTACTATTGAGGCGCTATTGACCAGAATAGAAACCTGGAAGAAGGAACCAATCCCTCCCCACTCATTGAGCCTCCCAGCACCCCTTTATTTTCCATACTGTCAGAATCTATCAGCAATCCAACTGGCAAAAAACAAACTAACTAACAAACCAAACTGTAGATCGCATAGTCTCCACTCCAGCATCACAAAGCAATGTCTTTAAAGGGGGAAGCTTGGAGCTGTGAGACAGTAACTTAATAACCAGCATACTGTGCAATGAGGTGTTAGATTTTCATGTCATTGTTGCTGCTGGAGTCACTCAGATATGCTTACAGTTTGGATGAAACATTAATTAGAGTAGACTGTTTGCCACAGAGGATTTCATCATTACTAGATCTGTAAGAAGCTGTTATTAAAAGACTTCAGCCAGAGCTGCTCAATGTGTTGTGAGGGTGATTTTTTGACTCCCTTCTCATTAAAACTCAGGTCTTCAATATTCATCAGCTACATATTATTTTTTTTTGTTTTGTTCCCTCTCAAGTTTATAATCCGCATGCTTTCTTAAATGACTCTTTGTGTGTGGTAAGTGGTCAGGTGCTCAATCTCCAGAGTTCTGGAAACCCAAGCTTGCGCCGGGCCATCTGTTGAGTGTGTGTGATTTTTGTCTTTCACACAGGGAAGTGGTGGGCAAAACCCGGAAGCACACTGAAGCCCTAATGAAAATAGAGCCATTTAAATCCTCCTTCTAAATATTCATTAGGCCATCTGCTGTTATTAGTGTCCTTATCATTTGGAAGCATTACAGAGTTAAGATGAGAGAGACAATCTGTGGAATTCTAGTCTCACTTAAAATGAACTTCAGAAGAGAGCAATGACAAGTTGTGATGTTTCCTCTTCCTGTTCTGGGCCCTGCCCACTTATATCTTCCCATCTCCATGGTGGAATTTTTTAATAGTTTCTTCCAGAAACTATCAGCGAGAAGGGAGAGCAGTAGCTACAGAAATGAAAACATAATCTCAGAGTGGCTGATCAATGAAATCAGACCATTTCATAAAAGCCATGCACTCATACTTCAGGCCTGTAAATTGCTCTAGGTGCCAAAGGGAATTGGAAGCTTGGCCTATCTTTTGGGACCAATACCATAATATTAACAAACTGCAACAGACAAGTTTCAGCAACTTCTCAGCAGGAAGAAACTGAAGAATGATTTCAGGGAGTTCTTTTTAAGCCCCGGGCTTTTCTATACAAGCAAAACATTGTCTCTCAGGAGGGCAAGAGTCCCATCTCCTGCACAAAGACACACAATGCTCTGAAGTATCACAGAACTCACGCTATCATTGCCTGGCCTCACATGGTTCTCTATTTTCCTAGACTGTTGTCCGCTTGATCTTCCTTCAGTCACCATATCCCCCATAGTGATGAATACACAATAGGCATTTTCCTAAATAGATGTAAAATTAAAATAGAAGCTTAAGAGAGAAAACAGTATTCTGTATTCCTTTCCCCACTTCTCCAAGTGCTGAAAGGGTTATTTCTTTGTCTGCAATGATAAAACCCAAGATACAACAGACACAAATAGTAAATTGGCAAGTAGCATCATGTAAGTAGCATGTACAATATGTTCTTCTTACAATAACAATCGAATTTACAAACAAATTAACCATGGTGTCTGAAGGACATTCTGTAGTTTTCACACTGGGCCTTCATCTCCTGCTGATAGATGACTTTGACTGTAAATTGAAAAGTGGAAGTCGGTAAACATTCTGTGTATTCACAAGTGCCATTTCCAAAATTGAAGCTTCGGAAAAGAGATGCTAGAAAGAGTAGAAGGAAACTCAGAGCAATTATGCCTGTTATTAGGATGAGGTAGTGGCAATTACACAGCCGACTCATAGGGAGCACGTACATGCTGATTGTTCTCAGGGAGCCTGCATGAACAAACTTTTATAGCACCCATCAGATTTTGGGTCTCTAGCGGAAGTGAAGATTTTTTTCAGGATCACCAACAGTATGATTTTGGACAGGGCTTACAGACCCAAGAGTCATCTTAGAATAGACATGTGCTTATCCTCTTAATGAGCCTCAGTGAAACCCCTATATTAAGAGAAGGGCCAGCCGGGCATGGTGGCGCACGCCTTTAATCACAGCACTTGGGAGGCAGAAGCAGGCGGATTTCTGAGTTTGAGGCCAGCCTGGTCTACAGAGTGAGTTCCAGGAGAGCCAGGGCTACACAGAAAAACCCTGTCTCAAAAAACCAAAAAGGGATCCAAGATGTGTGATCTCATGACCCCTTCGCAGTCCTGAAAACTGTTGATATCTTCAAAGATAGGTCTTCTTAGTCTTAAATAACAGGAGTTGTGTTATAGATGTATCACTTGGGACTGGGCTCCACAAGTCTGAATTTTGACTGGTTGAGGTTTTCTGAAATGGTCTCTGTCTCTTGCAAAGATGAGTTTCTTTGGTGCTGTGGAAATAGGACTAAAATTTAGAATGGAGTTACGGATTGTGCTGCTTTAGTAAAGTGGCAGCTGTAAGTTCTCATCCAAGATCCATGAATTCACAAGTCCTGGATAGTTGGCTAGTGTTCCAGTACCAGGAATGACTTACCTCTTGTTGAGTAGGTCTCAAGCCAATTAAAGAGCTGTTGGTTACCCCCAAGGTATGCATGCCACTACTGCACCACTCCATGAGGATTATGATACCATATTAGTCATTATTGTGGTTCATAGGTGTCATAGCTGGGTAGGACTGCTGGTTGCTTACCTCTTTTGAAAGATTACCTGAAAGCTTTTGGTACCATGGAAGCTAATCACTAAGGAAAAGGTTTTTCAGGTCAATTCCAGCTCAGGAACTTTTAGGTCCCGCATCTGAAGTGCTATCTTCACCAACAGAGACTTAAACCCATCCACCTCAGACAACTAAAGACAACAGAAATAGCCTGTAATGTTTTCGGAATCTCTTCAGCAACTCTGACCAACAATCCAAAAGAGGATTCCTCATACTTAGTGGGTTGTTGTTGTTGTTGTTGTTGTTGTTGCTTTGTGGTCTGTGGTCCTTGGAAGTAACATTGTCAGCCTAAATGTGAAATTTTTATTTAAGCCATAAATTTATATTTATATACTTACTCACATGTATTATGGGTAGTGTTAGGTCAATCATTAATAATATGATTCCACATAACTTTCAGACATCCTTTCCTTTTGTTTTAACCCTCCTCCTTCCATCTTCTATATTTATCTCTCCTCCTCCCTCATTAGATTCCATACCATTTCGCATATTGTCTCACATGTACCCTGATCTTCCCTTCACCATTGCAATGGTCTTTTCTTTGTATGAGTCGTATCGTGTCATTAGAAACTAAGAGCATGGGTTTGTTTGTTGTTCATGTTGAGGAAAGATTAGTTTGGGAGTTTTGTTGCTTTGGGGTTTTGCTGTTATTGTTGCTTTATGAGAATAAATAAGTCTCATTATATAGTGCAGGCTGGCCTAACTTTCAGTGACTCTAAGTCTATGAGTATGGAGAAGGCAGATGTGTGCCATCCTGCCCAGATGACTTTTCAAACTGAAACCATACAATCTTCTGGGATGCTCAAAAAAAAAAAAAAAAAGACCTCAACTGTAAACTCATGACCATGCATATAACGACAAGTTGCTTAATTAATAATTTTGATCTCAAAGACTTCCTAAAAGACTTTCAGGCACTCTCTGAAGTCCCTAAATCAAACTGAAAATCCCATGTTACATTAATTATACCATGAATAATTTCTTTGAAATTTGCTTTGGGAGTTGGTCCTAAATCTTCCATTAAACATACGAATTGATTGTAAGAAACGATTGTCAGAAAAATGAAAACATGAAAGAGGTGGCTAATGCAATTCAAAATAAAGCAACTCTCACTGACATGAATCACCATACAGAAACCAGATTAGTGACAAAAACACATTGATGAAATAGTACTTTTCAGTATATATTGGCATGTTTTAATTTATAAATACTTTCATTGACTACAGTTATTACAGGCAATAAAGCACTGATGTCTTTAATCTACAAACATTTGCCAAGTATGACCCTTGATGGATTATAAACTGAATGGAATTCATCCTTACTATTTTACACTCATAGACCTGGTAGAAGATACACATGTATGTCTAGTATAGCACAGACACACTAGATATGATTGAGGGTCACATGCAGCTAAAAAAGCTCTTCAAATTGCTTGGAGATAGAGCCCCATGTATTCAATAATTCTTGAAGTTTATCTTTATCATTAAGTTGGACCAATTTCCCATCCTATGCATGAAGGTCTGCCTTACATAATGGTTGGAATTGGAGTTTATTGTGTTAATTGAAATAAGAGAAGCACAAAAGGACAGATGCTGCATGGTCTGATGCATATAGAAATGTTGATATCACAGAAGTTAAAAGGAGAATGGAGTTTATCAGAGGCTGAAGAGAATAGTGGAGGTGGAGCTTATCCACGTATACTATGGAAGTGTTGAAAAGGAGCAAACTCTTCTGGTGCTAGTTACAGTTCAATGACTCCAGGCAACAATTAAGCAACTTTACATTTCAAAAGCCTAGAAGACACGATTTTGAAAGTTTTTACCATAGAAAAATAAAAAGTTCTTGAGAAGATAAATATATTTAATCTGATTTAAACATTATAGAATATATATCAAAACTTCACATTGTACTCCATTAATATGGACAGTTTTTAAGGTTTTTATGTACCAGTTAAAATGAACAATTCTAAAAGACTGCCCCAGTTGTATTCCTGCATTTACCGAAATATTAATTTATTTCAATTTAGTTTACTTTAATTTTGTAAATACACGTGATTTCTCCAAAGAGGAAGTGCTAGAAATTTGTTAACTGGTGTATCTATAATAGTATAATCTATAGCTCCAATCAAAATAAAAATCGAAAAGCTAGAGCATCATCTTCATTTTGATTATATTCCATTGATAATAACAGAAATTGCCAAGACAATACAGGTGCAAGCAAAATACCAGCCAGAATAAATGTATCACTGAGGACTGAGGTGGAAGATCCACATATTCATTCAGGATCCAGGCTCCTGAATTACTGCTACCTGATTACATAATGTCTATTTCTAAGTAATGTTATAGTCTAAGATATTTGACAAAACCATTCATATATCCCAAAGATAGCCAAGACCATAGAAATTTTCTTCCAGGCCAACTGACTCTCTTGGTGAGCATTCTTTATAACGTACTTGCAACTGTGGATGAGATCTGACACCCTCTTCTGGAGTGTCTGAAGGCAGCTACAGTGTACTTACATATAGTAAATAAATATGTCTTTATTTTAAAAAAGATTGTTTCTAAATAACCTTGCTTATAAAGGTGTAAATTTATTAGAAGATGAAATATGCCAAGACTACTTGGATGTTCCTGTTCTATTTGTGTGATGTATAGAAGATATTTGCTTTGCTTTGATTTGATTTCTTTCATTCATTTCAAAACTAATTTAGGAACATTGGCCATATAGAGTTTAGTAAATGTACTCTGTAGTAGACTGATTCTAAATATCAGCCTAAATATAAGTCATGATTAGATTGACACTACCTTTTCATTTTCAATGAATATGGCAACTTGAACTTACATTTTTCTCATGGTTTCTCATCGGATACCATGGAGACAGACTATGTAGATGCTTATGAGCAAAGGTTAAGAGGTTCTTCAAAGTTTCCAGCCATTACGAAGAGCTACAGAGTGTGGTTCTGAGATAATGGGAAATAATTTACTTGTTGACAAGGCCATGAAATCTTGATATATTTCACCTTCTAATGATTTCCTCTCTTTAGAAACAAGATCAATAGGGGCCATCAGTCTCAAAGGTGTCATCATGATCTCCAAGAGAATTTTTTTTTCTCTCCAGACAGCATTTTCCTTCTTTTATAAATTTGAGGAAGCTTAGACACTATCAGTGTCAAGAAATGAGACTGCCATTTGAAAACTGACAAAAAAGTGATTCTAACAACCTGGGTTTGTCAGCTTTTAGAAGCACAGGGACATCTAATGTGGTGCTGGCAGAACACCTGGTACAGGACATTCAGTGCCACCACAGCATTGTCCCCAGGGTTGGCACACCTCAAAGGAGATAATCATCTACTTCTTGAAAAGTCCTACTGAAGAAGCCTTAGAGCTCAAAGTCATGCAAAGTCACTTGTTAAATTATCCACAAAGCTCTGAGTGGACTAAAGAAAAGAGATCTCATGTCTGGGGTGGACGGCAGGACCTTCTGCAAAACAGCTAATTTTCTCCAACCCAGTGGAACTTTGGGGAAAGAGCTTATTAAACAATTGATGGTGAATGTAGAATACTGTAGTAATCATAGTTTATTTTGAGGCATTTCCACCATAGTTAATTTCATAAGGTGACTGGAGTGGAAAATAAATAATCAATTGTTCTATGCCACCAGCATCCCCCTTACTTACAGAAAAAAATAAAGCAAATAGAGTCAGCAAAAGACTACAATCTCCATGAAGGGATAAGTCCGTTCTCTTCATTAGGAATGGTATCTTGATATGTGACATAGCGTAAAATATAGAACAAATATTTATTTTTGACAGAAAAAGGAAATTAATATAGCATGTCCTGTGCTTGATACTGGGCCAATAGTACTGTTACAAATAACAAGGTAGCCCAAATAATAAACTAAACTATTAGTTAGGGAATTGGCTGACAAATGTATGTGAGATAATATGTCCCAATATAAGCCAAAGAATCTTGGAGGTTTTATGTGTTAGAAAGATCCCTAAGGAACAGAGCAAATAATCTAGTGCCTAGTACTATAGAATTGCTGGAAGTCTTTAAAGAGTATGACCATGTTATTAAACTTAAGAGTTCATAGGATGTCCAGAGAAGAGAGCATTGCAATAGTTGGGAAAAGGTAAGAGGAATCACAGGCAGGGATGTGTTTCTGTAACTGCTGAACAGCTTGTCCTCAGATTCAGATTAACCATTCTTTTCAGATCTCTTTTTATGTACTGGTCACTCTGGTAATTTACATTGTTTGTTTTCATTGAGTCCTTACAATTTTTCAGAACGCATTATTTGACAAAATTTCTATATGAGGAGGTTGAAATGCCTATATGATAATTGATTCTCTGAAGCTACCGTGATAGCAGTCCTATCATTTGAAATTTTTAAACCATGAAGCTCCTAATCGCTTTACTTTAATACATCTAAGCATTTCTTCTCTGTAGAGAGTACATAACTTTTGCCAAATTCTCACACATTTTTCTGAATCTAAATAAGAAACAGAATTCCAGACTCCAAGTGCCAGGAAGATATATAGCAGATGGCTGGAGAGGAGAACACATTAATGGATGGATTCAATGATCAATGACTGGTCTCTGGAATGATTATCCTATAGCTAGTCTACTCTCCCTCCAACATGTCCCCTAATTTCATCCTAAGTAGTGTTTCTGAAATGTTAATCTGACCATATCAGCTGTCTCCTTTAAAGATCTCCATTGTCTCCTCGCCATGTTACTGTTTCTTAGGGACATGCATTTATTGTGATTGTTATTAATGGAGGTAAAACACTACTGGCATCTATGGAGCAATGATGCTAAACATCCTACCAATTTATGATTCTGATCCCAACTAAAAAATGTCTCTCAAAAGAAACCTTGACCTATCCCTTATCTTAGCAAACATTTAGAATGCCATTTGCCCACAATAGCTACCCCTGTATCACATCTAAGATAACCCAGCTCATAATCCACACATTTCCATATGATTTCATGCTTCTTTGATTTTATTCATTTTCCTTTACTGAGGTCATTCTTCTTCCTTGGTTCCTTTGTTCCTTGTTTCAAGTGAAGTCTAATTTTCACTTCCACGAATCTTTCTTCAACTCCCACTTCTACACAGCCATATCACTCTAAGCATGCATGTACCATGACATTTACCTATGCTATACTTGAATGGCATATTTTTATATCTGCCTTCCATCACTTAACTAAGAACTGAGGAAGGGCAGAAATATGGAAAATTGTGTTTAGAAGTCATTGTTCTCAGATGACTGTTTTCTGAAGTATATAAAATACTAATCCATAGAAAATACTTGATATCTATGAAGGACTTAATAAATAGTAGTCCTATTAATGACCCAGATTAGTGTTTCTCCAAATTTGTAAGTGCTATATTAGAGATCAAGACCACCTCAAAGAAATGGACAGCACAGCTGGGTGTGGTGGCGCACGCCTTTAATCCCAGCACTTGGGAGGCAGAGGCAGGTGAATTTCTGAGTTCAAGGCCAACCTGGTCTACAGAGTGAGTTCCAGGACAGCCAGGGCTACACAGAGAAACCCTGTCTCAAAAAAATAAAAAAAAAATGGGCAGCAC
>NC_034613.1:33797387-33798464 GCF_900095145.1 Mus pahari | reverse complement strand
GAGTGTCTGAAGACAGCTACAGTGTACTTACATATAGTAAATAAATAAATCTAAAAAAAAAAAAAAAAAAACTAATTCTAATTTTAAAAAAGGCAACTGCATTGAATGGACTGCCTTCCTCTTGCTAGAAACATCCATGACTGTGAAACTGCTACAAAAACCACCTAGCCCCCCCCCCAGCATGTGCCAGACACTGGGATGAACGGCATGTATCACCACATATCATTTCATCTATATGAAAATAAAATTTTCATGTCTATGTACATGCCCACACACAGTCATTAACCTATTTTCCTTGCTACAGATGAGAAACTCTGAGCTACATAAAAGATAACCTAGTTTTCCTACTTTTACACAGAATGAAGGGCAGGAACCCTGAGTCAAACTGTTAGAGGGAAGCCAAGTATATAACTGGTACTCTAACTCTTCATTGTGCAGCTAGTTCTGTAACTGGTGGCATCTTAAACTTTATATAATCAAAAGCCTCATATTTAGAATTTGCTTTTACGCACAGGTTTTTTTTCCCCCTATAGGATCCTGCTGTCTTCTACAGTGATGGTGAGGTCAAAATTAGCTAGAACTTTAAGCCAACCAAGGGACTGGTTGACCTGAGAGTCAACTCCCTTCAAGGCAAGTTTTCAATTAGCAGAGGAAGACAGTGCTAGCGAGTGCTGACATCCTGAGAGCTCTGTTCTGCTGCTCAGGGTTATTTCTCAGGGAAGGTCATTGAGGGATGGGCACATTCCACCAGCTGGAGGCTATGCCAGTGACCTTTAATGCTAGTTTAGCTTAAACACATTTTGACAGTTTGAACAAATTAGTATATTTTTACAAGGTGGGGCAAGCACCACAAATTAGACCTAAAGGTTTGCCTGTAGGCTGGGTCACTAAGCAGAGTTTACAAGATCCTTCACTGCTGCCCTTCGCTCTCTTCAAAAGAAAATGCTCCATTTTACCACGACATACTACCCCTATGAAAGAAAGAAAGAAAGAAAGAAAGAAAGAAAGAAAGAAAGAAAGAAAGAAAGAAAGAAAGGAAGGAAGGAAGGAAGGAAGGAAGAGAGAGAGAGAGAGAGA
>NC_034613.1:33772281-33797187 GCF_900095145.1 Mus pahari | reverse complement strand
GAGAGAGAGAGAGAAAGAAGAAAGAAAGAAAGAAAGAAAGAAAGAAAGAAAGAAAGAAAGAAAGAAAGGAAGGAAGGGAGAGAAAGAGAGAGAGAGAGAGAGAGAGAGAGAGAGAGAGAAAGAAGAAAGAAAGAAAGAAAGAAAGAAAGAAAGAAAGAAAGAAAGAAAGAAAGAAAGAAAGAAAGAAAGAAAGAAAGAACTGTACAAGTGGCAGCAGCTTCTACAAGTTAACCTTAGAACCATCTCAATAGCATAGCATTCTGGGAGCTCTCCACAACTAGTAGATGCTAGTTCCATCAGCCAGAATCAGCTCAAAAACATCACTCCATATGTTGAGGGCAGTGTGGAAATGCCTTAAGAGTAAATGCTGTGTTTCTATTGTGTGGGTGTACAGCACTAGCTCCTTGATGACTTACCTGGAAAGGGATGTATTTAACATGAGAACAACATAAAAGGAACTGACAACCTAAAAGCAGTGAAAAGGTCCGTCCTCCAAAACACTGGCCCCTTGACTACTAAGTAGGCACACAGCTTTTATCTGAGCAGATCTCATAGACAAGATGCTCTGCTGAATCAAATGGGAATTAAAGGGATTCTGTGTAGTTGGCATAGAAAGTGTCTCAAAAGCACAAAGGCCACTTTAGTCACAGGAAACTGCCAGAGGGTAGCTCATTTGATGGGAAAGAAAACAAACAGACACAATGGCTGGTGTATTTTTGAGGCAATATTAAATCTAATAAACATGACACCAATAGTATCGGCTTAAATCGGCTTGAGAGAGTTGGAGGATTTCACAGCATGTTTTCTCACCACCATCCTTTATCTCAGAGGCAGACTTGATAGCTGAGAGCCCAGTCTAAAATATGTTCCTTCCCTAGCTTCTGCCAGGTGTGTGCCATTCCTCGGCCTCTGGCCTGGCTTTGGCTCCCAGAGTGGGGATAATTAGAACGTCATTTCAGCCAGCTTTGTTTTTCTGGGTCACTGGCTTCAGACTCCATCAAAAGAGGAGTGTTGTACTGAAATAAATTCATTTCCTCTTCCTCAGCCAGCCCTGACTTATTTCCTGGGGGACCGTGTTCCATAGGACTAGAGCACATAGACAGCTTCTGTGCACGTTTGATAGTGTCTATAGAGGTCCAAGGTGGGGGCACAGGATAAAGGAAGGGTCAACCCTCTGCTGCAGCAGCAGCAGCAGCACTGGCAGCAGGTTCTCACTCTGTCTCTCTCAAGCAGCACACTGACATGCAAAGGCTTCAGACAGACATGCTGAGGAACACATCACCACAAACTGTTCTGGGAGCTGTTAATGCCGTTGTGTAATGTTTATCCAATAGCCTCCATCCGAAAGGCTCTGTAGAACATGCTTACTACAAGCAGAGCTTTATACCCCATTAGCACGCAAATTCCTAGCTGCCCAGAGGCATATGGTACTGACCATAGAAGGCCAGCATTTGTAGAGATGGAGGTAGAGGGTACACAGACTTGTGGGGACACAATAGGAGACATTCAGATATTGGGGTAAATGGCCCCATGTGGTATACCTTTGTTCTCACAGCTAGAATTACTCACCCTTATCAGGCACAAGTAAAAAAAAAATAGTTTTCATCTCAGATATCAGATGGGGCCTTTTTCTACTTTGTTAATCTATATCCATAAAGCCTCATCCAGCTGAGGAAGGAGAGGGCCTCAAAAAGCAATGACAGCCCACATCTGCTTCCCAAACATTCAGATTCAATAGAGAAAAACAAAGACTTCCTCCGGCTTTCACTCAAAGCTAAAAAGAATAGTTACATTACTGTCACTATTTTAGTCCTGAATAGGATGCTTTTTCTGCCTTTGTCTAGCCTGAAAGGAGAGAAACGGACAGTAATGGCCGGTGATGTAGGGAGTGCTACATGAAGCTCAGTGCTCTAAGAAGTACCTAGAGATAGGTAGTCACTGCCAGGGAATGTCAGGGCAGGCACTGAGCTAATTCATGTCCAGAAAGTAACAATAGTAGACTCGTGTTTAGTTTGTGTATTCCCAGCATCTAGCACAGCACTTAGACAGGGAATACTACATACATACACACACACACACACACACACACACACACACACACATACAAACACACACACCACCTCTGCCTCCTACATTGTCACAACAGCAGCCAGTAAGATCCATCTTAAACCCAAATAGACCTATGCCACACTCCTACTTAAATCCCATCAGTGGCTACCCCTAGTCACAAGGACAAAACTAACAGAGTGCTTCCTTTCATCAGCTGGTGGATTTGCATGCCAGAGATGTTGTAACAAAATATCAAAAATTAGTTGTCTTCAATGACAAAAAAAAATTATCTTCTCATATCATTGGACATCAGAGACCCAAGACACAGGTGTTCGTTTTGCCTTAGCAATCTCTTCGACATTCAGATGGCTATCTTCTTGCTATGTTCACATACAAACATCTCCATTATCATAATCATGCTTATGATTTAGATTAGGGATCCAGCCTTACAATATCAACTATCAAAATGTAAGCTTTAAATGCCTTATGTGAAAACACAGTCACATTGAAGGTTAGGACCACAGGATATGAATTTTAAAAGGACAAGACTGACTCAGTAACATCTAGTCACTCTCTACCTTCTGATTGGCATCGCTAATTATTTCCACATACGGAAACTATATTAACTTTACATACCATCTCTTCTGCTAATATCCGGCCTCCATGTCTATGTGAAGGGTTTTCATACTATTTCTATTGCTTCCTTTTCACAACATGGAGAGTAATTGCTACCAGTGTTTCCAAGGGCTCTGCCAGACCAAAGAGTTATTTGAAGGCATAGGTTTATGTCATGGAAACATTTGTTTTACTCCCTAAAGCCTAGCACAAGGCTTAATCCAAGGAATGTTCACAAAGAAAACACTCAGGGAAATAACAAGCCAACCTGTTTCTTTGCCAAGGTAGAAGACTAAAGGAGTAAGCAAGATCCAGCTAAGTGAGAAATATGTACCAGCCTAGGACTCCGAATAAGTAGCTAGAGGATCGTACCTGCATAATATACAAGATGGATATTAAGCACATGTTAATGGCAGGCCCTGTCCAAAAAGGCCATCGATTGAGTAAAATCTGGTTTCTCCAGCACTCTCTATTGTCCCCAAATCTTTAGGACTTTGCTTTTCTAAGTATATACAAGACAATAACAGGTTGTGTCAGGTGGTGGGGGGCTGTTTGTAGTGATCCAGAAGCCCTACAGCATCAGTCTTCAGAATCTAGAAGATTTGTAAAAACACAGATGCTTGGATCCCCATACCTAGGGACTATGATACTAGTATGGATACCAGAATTGTTATACTAGGATGGAGGCTCCGAATTTGCATTTCTAATCATTTCCCAAGTGATGCTATGGTAGTTGGTCCAGAGACCACACTGTGAAAACCACTACTCTAAAAGATACTTCTGAGACTGTGGAAAACAATTTATATTGTATTGGGAATGGCAGAGATGATAAATATGCTTACCAGGCTGTGTGATTACCTAGCCATCCCTCATTGCCAGACAGCATCAGTGTCGCTGAAATCAGTAATAGTACAGAAACAATAAGCTATTTATTATTTTTAAGGTAAAAACATCTCTGGAAAGATGTGGTAACATGATGATGAGTGCTCTGTTCTTTTTGTAGGTGCGATTAGAGTGGCCAACAGACCTTGCAGTCAATCCCATGGACAATTCATTGTATGTCCTGGATAACAACATTGTGCTGCAAATTTCTGAGAACAGGCGTGTGCGGATCATTGCAGGGCGTCCCATTCACTGCCAGGTGCCCGGCATCGATCATTTCTTGGTCAGCAAAGTAGCAATTCACTCCACTCTGGAGTCAGCTAGGGCCATCAGCGTCTCCCACAGCGGGCTGCTCTTCATCGCTGAAACAGACGAGAGGAAAGTGAACCGCATTCAGCAAGTGACCACCAATGGGGAGATCTCCATCATCGCTGGCGCTCCCACTGACTGCGACTGTAAAATTGATCCCAACTGTGACTGTTTTTCAGGTATGACCTTTTTAGCAATTCAGCAGCTCCCCCTTTCTCTTTTCAAAAGCAAAACCTGCATCAGAAAAGCCTAAAGGAAAACAAAAGGAGTTCATATCAACAATTGTGTGGGCTAGTGGAGAAAGCAATGTATTGAGAGTCAACTCTGACAGATGACTTACTGACCCAGAAAAGCCATAAAACCTGTTCACAATTCATCTGCCTTACTTGTTACAAAGATAAGTGTGTTTCGCCATCATGTCACTTTGCTGTTCTTAGGGTAAACAGATATAATAACTTTTCAAATTCTCAAAAAATTAACATTACACAAATTTAATATCATGTAAGTATTTTTGCATTAGATAAAGGAAAATAGGTATAAAAACATATTTACTGATTTTACTATGGAAAAAATACTTTCCCTAAGTGACTGATTTCCACATTTAAAAACATGTTCTATTAGACATTAGAAGGGACCCCAAGTAGACTGCTTTGAGAATGCACAAGAAAATTAAATTCCACAATGATAAGTTCTTACTTACAACATCAGTCTCTTACATTACTTGATTTTAAAAGTTCTGAAATTCCATAAACAACAGTGCCCTTTACTTTTCACTAAACTAGGAGAGGAAAAGAAGAGCCTTTCCCCCAAATATGGAATAGTTATTTCAGATATCAAACAGACCTCTAAATGTCAACAGTTCTTCTATTCGTCTGCCAAATGGAAATCCCGCCATGCTGCATGCAGACCTATTAAGCTACTCATCCAGGACTGAATGGCCCTCATAAGTTTTGTGTTTCATTGGGCCATAAGACTCCAGATCCAGCAAACTGGACAATGTGACTTTGTTCAGTATTTTCAGTATTTTTCTGAACAGTGAAACATAAATATATTAGTAATGTGTGTCTTTCATTCAAGATAAATCTAATGTTTATCTAAATTACCAACTTGGATATTTGGAGTCATTGTTACACTTATAGACAGTATACGTTACTATTGGGACAATGGGAATTAACAGAGGAAATGACCTCTAAGCATAGTAGGGCTGGAAAATCTTAAAACAGATCCTGCAAGCAGCAACAGGAATAAGGCTCATGGAATTGCGGGCAAATTTTGTATGGCTATCATTATTTGCTGTTCTTGTATCTTGCAATACAATAGATTCTGAACAACAGGATTTAGGAATTCACAAAATTGGTGTAACTGAGATAATTACCTCTTACTGTTTATCTTTAAGGGTACTGACTTGAGAATTACGATCTTGAGTAATGGGTTTCAAAATAATCAGAGGGGGGGGATTGCAAAGAATGCTGGTTTGCTGATTGTGTTTTTTTAAAGATTTTTTTTAAATGTTTGTTGCTTTACATCTAGGGTATGCCCCTCAAGTTTCTTTGATACCAATTATTAATATCAAGGTCTTTCCCCATAGGTGACGGTGGCTATGCCAAAGATGCAAAGATGAAAGCTCCCTCTTCCTTAGCAGTGTCACCTGACGGTACCCTCTATGTAGCAGACCTTGGCAATGTTCGAATTCGTACCATCAGCAAGAATCAAGCCCACCTGAATGACATGAACCTATATGAGATTGCCTCTCCTGCTGACCAAGAACTCTACCAGTTCACTGTAAATGGAACACACCTACATACCATGAACTTGATAACAAGGGACTATGTTTATAACTTCACCTACAATGCTGAAGGTGATTTGGGTGCAATCACTAGCAGCAATGGCAATTCAGTGCATATACGCCGGGATGCAGGTGGGATGCCCCTGTGGCTTGTGGTGCCTGGTGGACAAGTCTACTGGCTTACCATAAGTAGCAATGGAGTCCTGAAAAGAGTGTCAGCCCAAGGCTATAATTTGGCCTTGATGACCTACCCAGGAAACACAGGACTTCTGGCAACAAAAAGTAATGAAAATGGATGGACAACTGTTTATGAGTAAGTTTCTAATTTCCAACTAAGCCTTTGTTAGGTTTTTATTTGAAGTAGAATTACAGTAAGAACATGGTTTAGTAATTGGTGGCTTGTTGCATGCTATTTTCTCCTAACAATCACAGTTAAAAAATAAAAAGTAAGTAGTCAAGGAGAAAATTTTACTCAGCTCCTAGGGTGGGCCCCATTTTGCCTAAGCAGTTTGTAGAGCATAATGCTTAAAGTCTAGTGTGACACTGCAGGGGACAGGAATGAGGTAGAAGTCCATGAACTCAACAAATTTACAGCATCCCTGGGAAGACAAGGTAAAATTACATCTAAATAACAAAACGAAAGGATACTGCTGAAGCAGTAAAGAAGCAGTGTGATTTAACAAGTATTTACCAATCCCTGTGGGGTTCAATGGATGAATAAATAAGTCTGTGCCCAGGCCAACTCAGTATTCATTGCTGGGAGAGATAAGGGTGAAGTAAGAATGGAAGAAGTGGACCCTGAAAGGAGAATGTAAAAATCTGTGGAGCGAATGCTGCCCAGCAGCTCTGAGCCCTTGATCACCTCTGTGAGATGAGGAGCCAAGTGTTCTTGTGCAAGCTCAAGCTTCCTCAGTGTTCCCACACTAGTGGAAGCTAACATGCAGTGGCAACCACAGGCTAGTTCTGGAACAACTGCATTTGACTGGCAACTAACATGAAGTATGTCTGACAGCAAGCTAGTAGGTGGTCCCACAGCATGGAAATAGAGACCATTGTCCTTACCTTGTTCCTAAGTCAATCCACTCAGCAAGCCCGACTGATCAGCCCCAGGAAGCACTTTACACCCAAAGGAAAGTGCCAAGTTGCTAACAGTGTACCAAGTAAGGATAATCCCTAGAATCAGAACTCAGAACCCGGGACAACAGTCAAGTCAAAGCCTTTAAACATGAAGAAGTAGACATACTAAGTGTGAGGAGTTTAAGGTGTGACTCTTCTTGTGTCCTTATGGAATATGAAGAGAATGTGTCCAGGGCACAAAAGCTTTCTGAGGAAAAGAACAAAGCAATTGTCCTTCAAATTTTGGAGCATTTCCCAAAGAAATGCCATTTACACAAAAGACCTGAACGCTACTCCAATTTCACTTGGAGAAATATATTCAGTAGTTTCTGTTGCAGGGCTTCTTTTTTTTTTTTTTTTTTTTTTGTTCTCTTATGTCTTAATAAGAGTAGCAAAAGCTACTGCTCTCTAAGGATTTAATTGCTGCTAGATATTGTGCTATGTAATTATCATACATTATTTTATTTGGTTCTCTTTGTTACAACATGGGATAGGGGCTCTTAGTGTCCCTGTTTTCTAAATAAGTAACTAAGCCACAAATATAATTGATTGGTTCTGATTCACACATATGTTCATACTTTAAAACATTCTTCCTTTAGGAAAATTAATTTCTAATGAGACACTTTTGAAGTCAGTGAAAATGAGTCTCACTCCAGATCACAAAGCAGTTCAAATGAGGCGAGAAAAACAAAAACAAACAAACAAACAAACAAAAAACCGCTATTTTGAAACCTGACTGTTAAATTCAGTCCTGCCAAATGGTTATGTTAACTAGTTTTCAAATCAACCAGGTAACCTGTTTCCTTTTCATTCCTTTGACTAATATTTTTTTTTGAGTATTTGCTAAGTACTACTAAATGTTTCAGGCATGTCTAACCTTTGACACTGAGGCACAATGATGCTAGCTGCTTAAGTTCACACACAAGAACTATGAAGTCAACTTACAAAAAAGTCACAAAAATTTCATAATCTTTTAAGTTAGTTAGTTAGTTAATGAATTTATATTGACCTTCACTCATAACTATCCTGAAGTGTATAAAGCCTGTAGGCCACAGGCTGGATGTGCCTATTATGTGTGCAGATATAACCACTAATAAAAAGACAAAGTCCCATTTACTCATGAACCTTACATTTTGCTGGAGGACAGTAAGTGATGTTATATAAATAATACATGCATACATATATATGGTATAAGATGCATTAATAATTTGGGGCTAGTAAGATGGCAAGCCTGATAACTGGAGCTTGAGTCCAAGAACACATATGGTGGAAGGAATGAACTGACTCCCACAAATTGTTCTCTGACCTCCCATATTCTGCCATGGCACACAAAAATGGATGGATAGATAGATGATAGATAGATAGATAGATAGATAGATAGATAGATAGATAGATAGATGATAGATAGATAGATATTATACTAATAAAAAGATGAAAAAAATTATGAATACATTTTGAAAATAAGAATGATCAATACTTACTGTCAAAGTAGATGTAGGATTTGTGGGGGGAAAATTAGTCAAAGACAACTTCAAAGGTTTTGGCCTAAACACTAAAATATAGAATTTCTATTCTTAGAAAGAAATATTATACAAGACGCTTTATAAGGTAAGAGAGTAGAAATTCAATTTGTAACAATTAGTTAAACATTTAAAGTTAAATAAATGAGTCTGGGTTTGAAGAGAAGTGAGAAATCCACATTTGAAATCCTCCAAAGGTTAAAATGTATTTAAGTCCATGAAACAGGTGAGATTGCCAGAAAAGTGAGTATAGACTAAGATAGCAACATAATGATCCAGAAGTATCTCATAGTTTTTTGCTTAAGAAAAAATGTCAAAAGAGACTGAGAAAAGAGGGCCAATGAGCTAGAGAAGCAGCATGTCCTGAAAGCCACCAGCCCATTTATGCTCTTAAACAAACTGCATTAGACCAGATTATTTATAAACAATAGGAATTCACTCTGGGGGTAGGGGGTGCACACATATGATGTGTGTCAAAAGACAACTCTGTGGAGTTGGTGCTCCCTTTCCACCTTTACATGGGTTCTAAGGCTCAAACTCAGGCCACAGAGTCTGGGTAGCAAATGCTTTTACCCACTAAGACATCTTGCCAGGGGCTAGAAAGTCTAAGATTAAAGTGCCAGCAGAATCAATATGTGGTATGAGGTACTCTCTGATTGCAGGATGGCACCTCTTACTCTGCGTCTTCATATGGCAGAAGAAGGGAGGGAAAGAGTCTATTTCCCTACCATTCACAGATCTCATTATGGGGGCAAAACCGTTATAACCTAATCATCTCCTAAAGACCCTATCTCTTGCCATTGGACAGATGGTTCAATAGTCAAATTCACTGGCTGCTCTTTCAAAGAAACTGAGCTTAATTCCTAGCACTGCATGACAGCTCACAACCATCTGTAACTCCAGTCCCCAAGTATTTGATGCCCTCTTCTGTATCAGGCATGCAAGAAGTACACGACACACATACAGAATAAAAAAAAAAAAAAACTATACACATAAATTTGAAAAAAATAAAACTTAAAACCCAGCTATAATATTTCAACTTTAAAAATTGGGGGATGTATTCATAATCCATCCCTATATAAAACAGGTGATTCATAAAGGAAAAGGGGACTGAGTATAGAGCTCAATGGTAGGTCACCTGCCTCACATATACAAGACCCTGGGGACAATGTCCAGCATCCCCAGAAATGTGTGTGTTAGATATTAATAAATAAGCCGGTCCTAAGAATTGATCATTGTCTGTGAAGATCAGTATTTACCTAAAAGGAGGAAGATTCTAAAACACAGTACAGGACTCAAACCTGAATAGAACAGGTCAATGAAAGACTGGATGAATGTACAAATATTCATGACACCACTGTTCATAATCACCAGAAAGTGTCCTCCTAGTGACGAGGAGACATGCATAATGCAATCTATCAATATCATGAGATAATATTAACTCAAAAGTAGAAATGAAGTTTTGATACATGCTAAAACATAAATCAACCTCACAAGCATTGAGTGAAAGAAGCTAAACACAAGAGGAAAAGGATCATATGATTACATTTACAGAAAATATCCAGAAAGGGCAGATCCATATAGATATAAAATAGATTAGTAGTTGCCAAGAGCTGATTAAAGGAATAAACTAGGGGTGTAGGCAGGCATAATGAATAAGGTTTGTTTAGGGAATGATAGAAATGCCCTGGAAGTGGTGGTGATGGTTATACAACATGACCAATGTACTGAAACATTAGTAACTTGTACCCTTTAAAACATTAAATTTTATGATATGTGAATTATCTCTCAATAATAATTAAAAAAGAAAATAGGAGGAGAAAGATTGGACACAGTAGATAAAGAATTACTTTGAGGAGCTTTGCTATAAGGGGTAGAAAAATTAGAACTGGTGTCAGGGAAGAGAAATGGAGAAGGGAGTTTTGTTGTTCATTTTTTTGTTTGATTTGGGATTTGGTTTGAGACAGGGTCTTACTATATAGCCTTTGCTGCCTGAAACTCACTATGTAGGCCAGGCTACCCTTAAACTTATAAAAGATTTTAGTGAAATAGGTTTGCTTGCTAATGGAAAAGGTACATTATAGAAATAAAAATTTATGATGCCCAGTAGAAAAGAGAGTGTTACTGAAAGATCAATTTGTATACCAGCTTTTCTGCTGTTGTCACCTTGAAGCAGAGACAATGTGGTAAGCAGCATCCTGAGACCTGTCACCAGGACTCAGCTGGCAATCAGTAAAGTGGGAGCTACAAACATCATTGTGACATAACCAATATTGAGACTCTAAGGAATAAGAAACACAAGCATCCACGGGGGAGTGCCCTTGGAATTTTATGGCCACAAAGAAAAGTTAGAAGTCATAAACAAGAGAGTCCCAGAATAAGGAAGTAACTTGCCCTCTCAGATTGCTTGTTGGCTAGATCTAGAATCAGACTTATTCTTTCTGTTCTACAACTACCACAATGAATTCCATAAAAGGGTGAATATTTGAGACTACAAGAGTGATGACGCAGAATGTGGAGAGCTAGAACAGGAAGTAAATATGAGAACATCATTAGATAAAAGAGGAAGGCTATTCTTTCCCCTACCTCCTAGCTGCAGCAAGAAGTATGCTGAACTGGTCAAGAACAAATTACATGAGAGAAGATACCTCTTCCTTTTGAAACAATTTGCTCTCGGGCTGAACAGCAGGCCCTAGTAAACCACAGTTCCTAGGTCCTGGCCACTTAAGAATGCATGACTTTCTCGCCCTAATAATATGCATAAATAGCCTACCTTCTGCATGTGGCTTGTCTCACTTACATCCTTTAACCCAGTCCTGGATATTCCCAAAAAAACTGTCCTTGTCCATCTGAAGTTTGAGAACACAGAATTGGAGCTACTATCTCCATCAGGGTCAGAAGAAGGCTAACCCTGAGAGAAGCTGAAAGGCTCTCCTAAAACCTCAAGTATTTCTGTAAAGTAAGAGAGTGGCTTCTTTTTCTGGCTAAAGGGGACAAATTGTTTTCCAAGTTAAAATCAGAATTGTTGTGAGATGAGATGAGAGCGAAGCAAAGTTTGTCAAGATGGAGACCTGCTGTGTAGAAAGACCCATGAGAGTAATCTGTTCAGCTTTTGATTATCTGCAGCTATTGAGAGAAAAACTGACACAGACGACCCTGAACAGTGGGTAATGCAAACGGAACCTAAAACAGTCTCTTGTGCAGCAGGAGTATAGAGGCTTTTATTGTATGATGGGATATTGTTTAAATAGATCATTGATTTTCATAACTGTTTGATTTGGACCAAGATCAAAATTACACACCCCAAGTATTAGTACTTGAAGCGTCACTGCCACCAAGCATCCTAAGTGTCAGAGTGTGGGGGGGGTGGTGGATGTGGGGCAGGGATAAGAAGCTGTCCACAGAGAAATGGCTAACAATGAGAACTGTCAACATAAGCTTAATACTAGAACAAGGAGAAATGCATTCTGTCCTGACAAGCTCATGGACCCCTAATTGTAATTGACCCAATCACAGTGGAGATCCAAGGGAAAGACTGCCCCTCACATAAATGGCGACTCCTCCTCACCCTGGAAACTGAAAGAGTAAGCATGATGCTTTCGCTTATTTTCTCGAATTTTCCTGGCCAAAAACAAAACAAAACAACAAAAAAACAAAAAACAAAAAAACTTCTTCTTCATTAAATAGAAAAAGCCCCAGGCTGAGGCAAGAGAATCAGTTGTGTCTGCTGTCAGGCTGAGCCAAGTAACAGTTCCTCAGTCCCTCTTGCCCTTTGTAGGAAGTCACAAAAAAAACCACCTAGTGACAAGTGAGAAAAGCTTTCACAATATTTCTCAATACTTTCTAGAGTATTGTTTAAATGCATAGTCTTGTCATGGGTGGCTAATGAGGGATTACCCTCTCGCCCAGATAAGATTATAATGGGACAGGGCACATAAGCCATATCTTCATGCAGAAAGTTTCACTCAATAGTTACCCCTCCAAACATTTGAAATTGGGCTGGAGAGAGGCTCATCCATTCACTGCCAAGGCTCATAAACCAAACATATGCAAGATTCTAGTGTCTTCCACAGTCATGGGATCTAAAAGAAACTAGGGTGCTATAAGGTGCAGCCCTTACCTCCAGGCAAGTAAATGACTACAATTTAGTAAAAGTAGGACTGAGGCTATAACTTAGTTGGTGGAGTGCTTACATAAAAATGTGTAGGGTCAAGTATTCTGTTTTTAACCCCATCAAACCACCATCTCAGTTACCTAAAAGGTTCTAATCCAGCCTTAGCTACATGAGACTCTATCAAAAACAAAAGCAAAACAGCTATCCGTGTAAACAAGAATATAAAAATACGGACTGTTCTTTCAGGCATCTAAAGATAGACTCAACATCTTTGTTCAAATACCTCTCTGTATTTCAATTCTTGGTATGACTCAAGAATGACGCAAACAGAATTGCACTGGTGCTCGTAGAGAAGCAAAATAAAGATTGAGAGCACAGCGAGGCAGAGAAAGTTTCAGAAGCTCCAAGGAAGGCCATTTTTACAGGACATCTATGTAAACTGAGTCAGTCTTCTTGTCCTACTCTGCTGTCTCTTCCTGAGCTGAATCACCAAATAAAAGAAACTTGAGGTGCAAAGGCTTACGTTTACCTTGAAGTTTCTATCTATCATCGAGGGAAGTCAGGGCAGGAACTCAGCGCAGGAACCTGGAGGCAGAAGTTGAAGCAGAGACCATGGTGCTTACTGGCCTGCTCCCATGCTCTATTCAGCCTGACTTCAGATAGCACCCAGGGATGGCACTATCCACAATGAACTGGCCTCTCCCACATCAGCCATCAATCACAAGGGTGCACCACAGGCTTGCTGACAGGCCAAACTAATGGAAGAATGTTCTCAGTTGCGATTCCCCTTCCCAGATAACTATAGCTTATGCCAAGCTGACACAAACTGACTGGCAACCCTCCCAACACTACTGGAGACAGTTCTGTCTGCTCTCTAACCCCACTGTTGCTCAGATTGAACACTCCTTTCTGTTTTCACTGGCAACGTCCAATGACTACTCATCTACCAAATGAGTAGATGCAGTGAGAATCTACTCTTTGCCACGCTCTGAGAAGGCAAAGATGACTGAGTGGTCAAAAGATGTGGACTTACAGTTCAGTGTAGGAGGCAGGTCGCAAGGACATGTGATCACAATACATTTGATAAAAACAAGAGTTCATCATCTTCCCTTATAGGAGATGAGACTGTATCCTCCTCAAAATCTCCACTGTTCTCAGTCTCCCCATACATAATTCACTGTCATCAAAACAGATAGGTTTCCCTATCTCCCCCCCCAACAAAAAAAAAAAAAAAACATCTTTCCATGACTCTATGTTACCTTCTTTGCCTCTACATAACTTCATATTTACCTCGAGAGCCTGGTATACCAACCCCCACTGTGCTCACTTCTCCAGCATTCTCTCCACTTCCTTCCTACAGGAACCTTGTTCTCAAACAGCATTTTCTCAAAGGACATCCCACATAAGCCTGTGCTGGCGTTCCTGCTCCAGCTTTATTTGAAATGCCTTCTTTCCCTCCCTGGTGTCTGCACACCTTCCAGGATTGAAACATTACCACTTCATGATCTTCCTCCCTCTCTTACACTCAGCCCAGCAGGAACTGACTTCTGCCTTTATCGGACTTCTACGGTTCTTCCTTTACTAGCCATATCCTGGGACTAGAAGGATTTTTGGTGCAGGTCTCATCTGCCCTACTAGAGCCTGTGGGTTTCATGAAACACTGAATTCACATGACTCTATTACCCGAATGAAAGTCAAATGAGAACAGAAGGGCATTGTGGACTTGGAAGTGCATAATAAAAATCAAAATGCTATTGCTGGTGGGAAAGATGGGATCTACTATTTCCTAAAGAATGCTTATTAGATTGGTCAGTTTTGACCTGAGGAATTATAGAGGTCTGACTTCTTTGTCCTTCCTTTTAAAAATATAAATAATGAATCACACATTTATTAATCTGAGTATTTTCTTGTAAGCAAAGGTAGAGGAGCTTCCAGCTTCTATTCAGTGCAGTTTAGAACTGGCTTAAATGCTCCTCAGGGGAAAGATCGCACTATCCTTTATGAGAAAAGATTAGACCAAATATATTTTTAATAATGTATAAATATAACTTCCCCCAACTAAAGTATATCCCCCTCAAGGATAATGAATTCTAGAAGCTGAAGAGATGGCTCAGCGGTTAAGAGCACTGGCTGCTCTTCTAGAGGATCCAGGTTCAGTTTCCAGCAATGATAGGCTCAAAACTGCCTGTCCCTCCAGTTCCAAGGATACCATCTTCTGGTTTCCATGGACACTACGCATTCGTTCGATGCACAGACATACATGCTGGGAAACCACCCATACATATCAATTTTAATTGTTTATTTATTTATTTATTTATTTATTTTAAAAGATGCATTTTCTTTACATACCCTACCAGAGCACATATATGTGAGCATGAATATACACATACACACATATGCTATACCAACAGTCTATCATAGTGCTGAACTAAAGGGAAAGTTTCAATACTACTGTGATCCCTCCCTGTAAGAACACTGAAAAATCAGTCTAGAAGTGAACAATATGATGATAAATCTCTTCTTACCAAACCCACTACTAATGACTAGGAAGGCAATACCCATTGTCTAGTGGTGCATTCCCTCGGCAGAATTTTTGTTCCTAGTTAAGTGAGCTCTCTATAGTAGCTGGAGAAAGGAGGGGACTGTTCCCATGATGTGACCTGAGGGGATCAGTTGAAGCATATTGGCTTGTACTCTCTGCACCAAAGGATGCAAGCTCCAAAGGGAAAAACACAACATGAGAGAATTTTGATTAAACTTGTTTCTTTGACATTCAGCCTGGAAAGATGCATTCCCCAGTGATGGGAGTTTGGGAGGGAGGGACTCAAGCAAACCCTGAGAAATCAAAGGCTCTCTTTCTTTCTTGTCCACTTTGAGCAATCTTTCCAAACTTGAGGGAATTACCCACTGATGTTTACATCTGCCTGTAGCTCTTCCTTTGGTAATGACCCCACAGAAGAGAGGTGGGCCTCTTCTGTTTTGATCCAGAGCCATATAAATGATTGAGCACATGAGAGACACCACACTACAAACACTACCAAATGTAACTCCTTTTGACTGGGATGAGCAGAATGTGGCTGTGTAAGAATGTTGAGGGCTGGAGTTCCATGATCAAGCTACATACACTTTGTAATAAGAATGTCTGCCCAGATACAGAGAAGAAATGAGGCAAGATGACTTTCTAGTCACTGAGAGACTAGACAAGCCTATTAAAAAGGGTACTTTATTCCCTAAACCACTGCCTCCCTCATGAGAAAAGAACCAATCAGCACCCTCCCACCTACATCTACCTGAGTACCTCGAGTATTATCCAGAAATAGCTTCCCCTTCCCAGTGCACTTCTGTAGACTTGGAAAGCAGGGTCAGGGCTGTGCTTGTGATGTTGAGAATAAGCAGGAAAATGCATCGCAGGCAAAAAGTATATGACTTAGTGTTAACAGATAGTAACTAGATTGGTTAGCAAACCAAATTTGTCTCCGAGCTTTTACTGTGGCTCATCAGAACTGTGGACTCAGACATGTATGTGTGTTGATGACTCACAAAGGCATCTGAACTTGTGTTTCTCTCACAAAGGGACACAACCACTGAACTCTTTCCTATGGAATGTTGTTCAAACTCAAGGAGAGGGCTGGGGTAGAGCTCAGGTATAGAGCTCTTGCTCCCGATTCAATTCCAATAGAGCAAATAACATACGTACGACACAGGTCTTTATGCCTGGGAAGGGAAAAAAATAGTAGCTGCCTCCCAGATGTAAAGTCAGCTGACAAACACCTTTCCCTACAACATTTCAGGACTGATGTCCTGCCGGAATGAAGAACGGTGGCATTGGTTAAGATTTGTGGCAAGCCCTTAGAATCCAGGAAAAGGAAAGCAATGGGGCAGAGTTGCTCAGGCTGAATGGGGATCAGGAAGGAACTGCTGCACAATCCAAGCTGCTAGACTGGCACACTCTCTACTGAGGAAAGCTTGGAGCAGCTGCCCTCTATCTGCAAGTTGGAAACTTTTCCTACAGGGAGTAGCAGGTTGATTGCTTTTGATAATAAAAGCTGGACATTGTTTTTGTCCTCTGGAAGCACCACCTGGCAGACAAAGGCTGGGGCTTTACCTATACCTGCATCTACACCTCCTCGCCCCCCCCACCACCACCACCACTAACACTAACACTAATACTAGTACTAATGCACAGCCTTTCTATGCTGTTTTCTCAACGGAGGCTTGCTGCTTACAGGTGCAGAGCCCCCAGAGCAGGCTGTGAGCAAACAGGTTGGGCAAAGGAAGGATTTTGCCATTAACCACAGGCACAAATAGCAGTATTGACAGTGAGTCCTTTCCTGCACAGTAACAGCACACCGAACATTTTGAGTGAAGCCCAATTAAAGAAAAACAAGCAAACAAAAAACAACAACAACAACAAAAGAAAACCCAATTAAGCAACATAACAGTTGGCATGCCTGTGATGTCAGATGACCAATTTATCTGATTGTCTGTGCGCACACACACAACTGTTTTAACTGATAATCTATGTGTGCACATAGACACAATATACACCTAAGAAATTGAACTTGGAGCAGCATTGTGTATAACCTCAAGTGCAGCTCCCTCTTCTAAAACATGGCTTAGCCAAAAGTTGGTCTAGATTTTAAAATTTCAGCAGCTACTTAGGGCTGAGGTCCTCCAAACCTGATGGAATGGCTCTGAGCTACTCCTCCAGATTCACAGAAAGGCAACTGGGAGAGAGCCGGACTCACTGCTGTGTCTTTGCTATGTACTGTTCACTTGGGGTAAAAAAAGGATATAATTGTTTAACATTTTAAAAGCAAATAAAAGCGCTTAAATATTTTGCAATTTGCAACTTGAAAAGGAAACAGTAATGGGTTTCCAAGTGTGTGTCTTTACTTTTAATGAACTGTTTATTTTTCATGGTTCCATTGGCAATAAAAGACCAGCTACATCAGAAGCCTTCAGGGAGGCAGTTTCCATTTGGAGGACAGTGAGAGTGCCAATAATTTTGATTTTTTTTTTTTTTTTACAAAAAGTAAACCCACTAGACTATATTTCCAGATATGGGTTAATGCCTATTATCCCAGGTAATTATTATTTTTGTGTGTCTTCCTCATAGAGGCAAATTACAAAACATTTATACACTGTACTCCAGAAAGATAAAAAGAATTTAAGTGAGACCAAGATCAAGGGCCTCCAGAATGTTTTAATGAATATGTTTCCATTATCCTCTGTGCTTGTTCATTTTGTTGGAAGAATGATTCATTCATTTCAAATTTGGCAACTTAAACAGCAGCAAATGATAATTTTTCCCATCACAATGCAAAGTCAGTTTATTGGCCTGCTTGGGCTTTTGAAGGCCCTTTCGTCGCTCCTTTGTCTTTGACAACAGCACCCTCTGCTGGTTTTCATAATTCATAGCCGGTACTGAGATCGACCCAAATTGCAGAGGCCTCCCTGGAACATTGCACGCAGCAGGACATGATTCATAAATCAGGTTTCCCGTCCTGGTGATTCATTACCAGATATATATTTTTTCTGTAAAACAGCACAGCTCAAGGAAGTCATCGGGAATTCAGAAGCTTCAAAAACTACCTTCTTTTGATTAATCATCCCTCTGACCTTTTTCTTCTTATTGAACAAGGTTAATAATATTTGTTATCACTCAAAGTAAAACTGTATTAGCTTCCAAATGATTTTTACCTTGCATCGGCCAGTTGTTAATGCCAAGAGGCTTCAGAGTTGACGTTTGTTCTGTTCCTCAGGTATGACCCTGAGGGACATCTGACCAATGCAACTTTTCCTACTGGAGAGGTCAGCAGCTTTCACAGTGACCTGGAGAAGCTGACAAAAGTGGCACTAGACACTTCCAACCGCGAAAATGTCCTCATGTCGACCAACTTGACAGCAACCAGTACTATCTACATTTTAAAACAAGGTAAATGATCTTCAGAACTCCACCTGCTTTCAGGTGTCTGGTCAAACGTATGCTCCCTATTAAGGAACTAAATTCCCCTCAGATTGAGAAGATGGGTTCTCCTTTCCCTTTTCCAGCTGGAACACAGTCAAATTCAGACGTTTCACAAGTTCACATATCCACTCTGGGCCCCAATCTCTGTGGAAGTAATGAGGTTAAATTCTGCCAAGTCTGATCTCCCATCAAGTCATTTCCCAACACCCAGCCATTTGTAAAGCTCTTTTAGGGTTTCCTACATTGGAGGGCAATAATAGAGTCTGTGCCCCATCTGAGCCTAGCTTTCCAGATCAGATCTGACATGGGTGAATACAAAGGACAAATTAGACAATGCACCAGGGAAGGATACAGTGCTATGAGAGAATTAAAACCACAAAGAGAGGAGGGGAAAAAGAATTGAAGAAAAAAATACAATCTCCAAGGAAATGTGTTAGAAGCTATAGAGGGAGTGGACGAAGAAATAGTTTTTCACTGTCTAGACATCAGGATTCACTCTGTTGCTAGGGTGTGGGGCAACTCACTCCAAAATGAGTAAAACCAACTTTCCAGTGGCTACGATGTCCTCTGCAGTGGCTAGGATGCCGTCCACAGGTGGCAGGATGCTGAGTTGAGTTTCATACTCTTCTCATTCGAGCTCCCAGCATATCAAACTAAGATATCACATTCAGCAAGTCAGAGAGGAAGTCTGTGGGGGGTATGCTTTTAACCAACAACAAGAGAGAGAGAGAGAGAGAGAGAGAGAGAGAGAGAGAGAGAGAGAGAGAACCCTACAGTGTGACACAGCAATGTTTTATCCTGTTCGTAAGATATATCCCAGCTGTGAAAATAACAGGACCCAAATGGGTAAAGAATGCATATGTGAAAGTGGGGTTCTAGCTTAGAGTGCAATTAGGCCCCCATGCCCCATCTGCTCAGCCTTAAATGTGACTCTTGGAGCTCAACTTTACCAGCCCCCTCCTCCTCTTCTCCTTTCTCCTCCCTCCCCTCTCCTCTGCTCATCTGTCTACAGAAAATACTCAAAGTACTTATCGGGTGAGTCCAGACGGTTCACTACGTGTCACCTTTGCCAGTGGGATGGAGATCAACCTCAGCTCGGAGCCCCACATCCTGGCAGGGGCTGTCAACCCCACTCTGGGCAAATGCAACATATCATTGCCTGGAGAGCACAATGCAAACCTCATTGAGTGGAGACAGAGAAAGGAGCAAAACAAAGGCAATGTTTCAGCTTTTGAGAGAAGACTGAGGGTGAGTAAGCCCTTCCCTTTTTAGCAAAGGACAAAAGTTCATTGGGTTCCCTTGGAAAGTAAAGAGCCTTCCTCAACGGAAGGCTCACTTCTCCAAAGCTTTTCCAGGTGACTGACTAGCTTCTATGATACACGAATCTGAGAGAGAGCTAATGGCTGATAATGGTTCAGTATCCTTAAGTGTGCATTCTAATAGGAGCTTTCTTTGTCATTAGCCAGCTAAAGTGCTCTAATCATAGCAATTTCAGGCACCAAGAAAGTCTAGGGTTGGAGAAATATCTTTAGTCAAGGAGCCCTTGAGTACCCATCACAGCCTGCCTTGGAGATGCTTATTAGATTCCCCACATTGACTCACATTCCCACTTTTGGGTGGAGAGAAAATGGTGTAAGAGATAAGGCACCATTTAGACAAAGGCAACATGAGAGGACAAAGTCAGTGGGCGGTCCCATTGCCCTACATCCACTGTAGAGCCATGGGAGCAAAGAACCGGACAGAGACTGGGATGGAGTGCTCAGACGAGCTTGTCTGACAGAACTGAAAGCTTTTGGGAGTTCTCAAGTCTTTATCCAAAAACAGCTCCCTACAGTTAAGCAGAGCCCTCTGTCAGAAAGCACTGCCCTGCAGTGCAGGAAGCTTGCAAACACCACAGCACCCTCTCCACCTATCCTTCCTTGTGTATTGGCAACTTGACTAGCATCAGAACAACAGCCAGTCTGCTGGAAGTACTCATGATTGAGGCCGGGCCTCAGAACATCTGCATCACACCCAGGATACAGAAAATGCTTTATGCCGGGCGTGGTGGCACACACCTTTAATCCCAGCACTTGGGAGGCAGAGGCAGGTGGATTTCTGAGTTCATGGCCAGCCTGGTCTACAGAGTGAGTTCCAGGACAGCCAGAGCTACACAGAGAAACCCTGTCTCAAAAAACCAAGAAAAGAAAGAAAGAAAGAAAGAAAGAAAGAAAGAAAGAAAGAAAGAAAGAAAGAAAGAAAGAAAAGAAAGTGCTTTACAGTCTTCTCACTCGGCCATGAAAGAACTCTGGGGAATTGAATGCTGTAGAAATACAACCACCAACCAACCATCAGGCTGCAGAGAGAAGCAGTAAACCAGCCAGTCATATGTCTTGATGCAAAAAAAAAAATTCATCTACAAGTGTGCTTACTTTTTAACCAGCTCTCTTGATGGCACGTAAATAACAGCTACTGTAGTTGTCTAGTTGAACAAGTCAATTTGCATGTTTCAGTTCTATTGGTTGGTCTGTAATAGAACATTTGCCAGATAGGTCCCTGAATTAAGAAGTAAATCCCAGTCAAATATGCAAAGCTCTAGATGTGTATGAAAGTCAGCATTTATGTCTGAAGTCTTCAAGAAACATAGTTGCTGCATAGAAGTTTGAATGGGAAAGTCAAATGATCTGACCCTGATACCCAGTTTTCTAACTTGTTTTTAAAAGCCATTTTGTTGCAGTGCTTTGGGGTTTGGGGTTGCTTTTGAGACAGGGTCCCTTTCGGTATCCCAGGCGATGCTCAAACTGATGGTTTTCCTGCCATAGCCTGAGTACTAGGATTAAAGGCATTTCTGTGCTAAGAAAAGAAAGAATTCTCTACAAAAAGCTTATCATCCTAATGACTGATCACAGAAAAGCTGATCTTTTACTTCCTCCCCCAGCTTACGGACTTAATAAAATATTATGAACCTAATCAAATAGAGAATATCCTTGGAGATTTTTCATTCTTTGGGGTAACCCATTCACTACTACTAAGTGACTCTAGGACATTCTAGGATGGCTCACTTTGTATTCTTCCCTCCAGATTCAGATAATAGAAATTGTCACCTATAATCAATACCTTATAGCCCAAAATTTTCTTACTTTTGAAAAGCTAGTAGCCATAAAACACTGAGGAGCAGTTTAGTACTGAAAACGAATGGGTTTAGCAAGTGCTAATTATAAGCTGACCCACATTGCAACAAACTCCAGGCCTTTATCCTCTATGGAACTTCAAATGTACTCCCTGAGGTCTTGGAAATGAAGAACTGGGCTCCTTATTGGCCAGGTGCTATGACTGTGCAGGTCCCTAGAAATCTAATAACAGTCTTTTACATAGATTTAGTGCCTCGGGGTTAACAAAATGCTCTTACTGCCAGAATTTTATTTGATCACCACAGCCATCAATTGTTATTCCCAATTTACAGAGAAAGACACCAAGGCTCAGAGAGGTCAACTGATTTGCCCAAAGTCAAACAGCTATTACAGCTCAGAGCCAGAGCTGAGATGCAGGTATTCCCCCTGGTATGGCACTGTTTCTAGTGCAGCAAGCTGTGCTGCCTTTTTCCTTAAAATAATTAATCTATAAATCATTGCCCCACTCAGTACAAGCACCTTGGCAGAGCCTGACTCCTCATTTCAATGCTGACAAAAAGAGACAAATAATCGACTCTAATGTACTGGCAAGTGTGGGTGGTTCAGGACAATTGGCTGGCCTCCAGGCAAAGAAAGCTTGAAGGAGATAAAAGGAGAAGAGAGGCTGTTTAACTGGTTAATCTTTACCTGCCCTCCCCATTCACAGGATTTGGTACATTGCTGCTTTAGCGTCCCTGGATGGAGGAGTTCCCAAAAGACAGGTGTAGATCAAGTTGGACAAAGCAATTGTTCTTTGCCCATTGATATTCTTAGTTCCAAGATGATAACCTTCCACTTAACCCTGGCAGGTTTTCAAGCAAACAGCTGATGACAATGTTCTCATTTTCTGACTAAATATACAGTGAGCCATTTGTAAGTATACCTGTAAAAAAAAAAAAAACAGGGGTCCCTGATGCTCTCCAATTCCAAGGTGCCATGACTGAATCATTTGTTTCTTCTGCTGACACTTCTGCTCCAGAGCATGGGCAGAGGTTCACATAGTCAGGATACAGGAGAGCAAGGATGTAGGAACCCCTTGCCATGCTGTGAGCACTGGGACACCTCTAAAAAGCTACTCTAGTGATTTGTAAATGTGCTTGAGCAACGGGTCATAAAACACTAATTGTCCAGGCACAAAGGGACAGCTTCATCTAAAGGGCCATTTGGTAAGTTGATGGACATCTCCTCTTCCAAAAATCTACATATCATTACCTCAGATTTCTAGAGGGAAAGAAAATCAGGAAAAAATGCATCTTTTTATTTTTTTTCTAAAAAGAAAAGAAAACAAGAATTAGTTTCCTCCAGTGATCACTGGGGATTTCTTCCTTCCCCACTCACACAAAGTCAAGGTGAGAGAAACAAAATGTTAGGAAACATAATATCATGTGCAGCCCAGCCAGGCCAGAGATCTGTTATATCTGCCATCCTTCACAGGTACCGCTAAGTGAAATAAATCACATTAATATCCTGAAATTTCATTTATTTTTTTTAATCTATTTCCCCTAACTTGAGTTGTGTCTGAATCACAAGTAAAATACTTCTGCATCCAATCAATGTATCTTCTCATCTGCTGTATCAATCTGTCCCCATAAATATATTTCCCTGGACAATAGAGGAATTAGAGTACAGAAAACAACAGAGGGAATTGTCAAAGAATTGGACATTCACCAAAAGCAAACTGCTTTAACAGCTACAAACATATTGTGCCTTGCTGTGTCCGTGGATAACTATGTCATAATGAGACTTACCCTAGTACTGAATCCCAGAGTCCTTTATAACATTTCATAGAGTGAGTAGCAAAATCCTGGAACTACAACCGACTCTATCTTCTTTTAAAAATAAATAATTGAAAAAGTGTTTGAAACCAAACTCAAAAGAGTCAAAAAGAATGATTATATATTAACAAGCAGAAAGAAGCAAATATTAATACCATCACAGGTAATTTTTCCTCTGTTTAAAGACAACTGAAAAGGGTACAGGTTTTGTGTGTGTGTGTGTGTGTGTGTGTGTGTGTGTGTGTGTGTGTGTGTGTGCTTGTGTATGTGGAAACAGAGTTACTCTCTGGTGTTATTTTCAGAAGTCATCTACCCTTTTTTTGAAATGGAGTCTCTTACTGAGACCCAGAGCTCGCCAATTTGGTTGGGCTTATGGCCAGCAGAAGGGAACTTCTTGTCTCCATTACCCTAGCTGTAAAATTCTAAGTGCACACTACTGTGCCTGGATTTTCTTTCATGGGTGCTAGGGATAGAATTCATGTCCTCAGAGTATGAGTTTTAAGTGCAAATGATTTTTAAATTCACATTTGATCTAAAATCTCAAAGGGATGAAAATTTTTGCTAAAACGCAGAGGCTGAAGCTAACAAATAATGGAGAATTGAAGAGTAAGCCAAAAAGTGTAGTAGCAAACACTTCTATTTTCAGAAATGCCTGACAAAGCCATCAGCTGTAAAGTTGGAGTTCTTGTTCCTCTCCATTTTGACTTCATTCTTAAAAGGTTTGGTGGAGATATTCTTTTGTGTAAAGCTATATAGGGAGCTGTTTAGAGGTATAGTAATCCACTTTAAACATGTATCTATAGTCTTTAGAGGTATATTAATCCACTTTAAAGAAGTATCTGTAGTCTTCAGTATTTCTGACCACAACTCCAAGAAATAATTTGGAGATAGAAAATTTCAGGCACCAAGAATGATAGATGGTGTTGTGTTTTGGAATGAAGGTTTTCTTGGAGTCTTCAAATCATAAATGCTACTGTTCTTGGTCTTGAAATAGCCTTACCAAAATAACTAGGATGAAAGTATTATTTCACATGTGACTTAACCTATGCATAAGCATTAATAAATTGCTATGATTTTTTAAATATGTGTTACAAGATTACCCAGACAAGTAATCAACAGGAAAATACTTAAATATGAACAAGTTAGAGTAAAAGGTGTTCAGATTAAAGGATACAATCAAGTTCAGGTGAGAAGAATGAGATTGTAAGAAAGAACTGGCATGCAGTGATATTGCAATTTTCCATTTATAAATTACTCTATTAGTAGTGTAATATTAACATAAACCAAAATGACGATAGCATTTGAGGGGGCCTTACCAAGTATATCACCATACATTAACTTATTCACTATGCATAACGTCTCATCAGGTGGGGGTTTTAGTAATTCCCATTTTGCAGGTTTCAGGATTTGAACCTAGGAGGGCTGGCTTAATAAATCTGAGCATCTTTTTTTTAATTATTATTATTTTCTTTATTTACATTTCAAATGCTATCCCGAAAGTTTCCTATACCCCTCCCCACACCTCTGCTCCCCTACCCACCCACTCCCACTACTTGGCCCAGGCCTTGCCTTGTGCTGCGTCATATAAAGTTGCTATGTATTATAATGCTAAATTCTATA